>NW_006263483.1:335008-340810 GCF_000469605.1 Apis dorsata
ATTCGATCGATTCATTTACTCGCTTCCTTGCTTTCACGTTGTTTGATCCATCGTCGTAAAAATTGTGTTTGCGAAAAAACGATATTTTTATCCGATAAAAATTTTTTCTGTACTTCCCTTATGGTTTAAGAAAATACTCGTCCCTCGATCCAATGATTGAGCATCGATTTCACATCGGTATAATTAAATAAGGGAAGAAAAATAGCCGATCAATAATTATATATTTTAAAACTCGGATCACGATTTACGAAATTAAATAATATTGAAGAAGAAACGTTATTGTACATGTTGGAAAAAATGAATAAATCTTCGAACACTCTTCGGTAAAATTTTTGTCTAGAGCTTTCTAGAGGATAAACGAATAAGATAAATGCAAGAGAAAGAGAGAGTGAGGAAAAGATTTTATTAGAAAATGACTTGATCTCTTTCGAAATAAGTAACAAGTTTAATAGAGAATGTAAGATAGGTTATAATAAATGATAAGACTTTAATACACTCGAAACAATTTGGATCGTAATTTTACGCGTGTCTGCGTGTAACATGTCGAATCTTGAGGCATCGATAGATATGTATCTGCCATAGAAAATCTCTATGTAATTTCACCACTATGCGTATAATAATGTTTTGTAACTTATGTTTGTTGTGTAACGAAAAAAAAAAAAAAAAGGAATCAATATTTTATCGGTATACCAATATCGATCGTCTGATCCTTTTAATTTCGTAATGTTTTGCGTAACTCGAGGAACATAAGACACAAAAATACACGAACACACGATACAAACGTATACAAACGGTGAATGAAAAAAAAAAAAAAAAAAAAAATACTTTCTTACGTTGATCGACGTTTTCTTACACCCGCCTTCTTACGAACATTTGTGTCCTTTTTATTTCGAACATTTATTCATAAATCCGTTGGAATCGAATTTTAATAAAATCCACAATATAAAACATCGATTTTTTGGTGTCTGTATTATGCTCCGTTGAATTTTCATATTCACCGCAACGATAAAAAAAAACTGGACGAGGGAGAAGAGGGAAAGAGAGATAAAAGAATGGAAGATGGGAAAAATTATGAAAGAAAATATAGAAGTAATATTTCTGAACCATTGTAGTTAATTGTCTTCGTTAAGGTCTCGATGACAATATCTTTTAGTTCTGTAATAAATCATCAAAGTCTACACGTGCGTGTACGTGCGTGCGTGGTTGCATGCGTGTAATATAAGTCTGATTATTATAAAAGACCAACTACGTCGTCCTAATAATAAAACAAATACAGCTCGTTTGTAGATGATTCACAATCAAAAAAAAAAAAAAAAAAAAGATTTTGCGTGTATAAGCGGAAAACGTATATATGAATTATATTAATATATAAATATATTGTGAAACGTAAGAAAAATATCGAATGTAAAAGGAATTAGACGAAAAAAAGTTGATTGTCGATAAGTTTATCTTGAAAATTTTTCTGTATCTCGAAGATATAACACGTGAAAAGATGAAACGTGTTGATTCAATACTGCTTATTGCTTCATGATCGGTCGTTGCAATAAGTATTTGTGATAAATTGTTTCTTTAGAATCATTTAAAAAGGAGAAATTTATTCGGCATATTTAAAACCGTGCAAAACGGTTTTCCATTGTGTCAAATTAAATAAAACCGATCAATAAACTTATAGTAAATCTCCTTTCGGGAGGTATGCTTTTGTTCATTCATAAATCAATATAAAAAAGAAGCTGGAAATTTTCTGTCGGTTTTACTTTTCTTTGATATTCATTGCAAAAGAAAAATAGAACAAAAGAAAAGGAAAAAGTACGATCCCTATATATTCGATAACTTTCCTTGTGATCTGACAAAACATTAAAGATGATTTCCTTTAAAGAAAAATTTCAATGAATCTTAAAGTTACAGAGTCCTTAGCCAATGTAGCATTCATTAATACCAAAGAATTTCTTAATTCAAAGATCCCGGATTCTTTGAATCGGCTAGATTCAAAAAGATCATCTTTACCTTCAAGAAAAAAGAAAAAAATAATGAAAATTAATCAGTTTTTGATTGACCTTTTTTAGATTGTGACGGATTGATAAAAAATAATGGATAGATATTTTAAGAAATTTTAAGAGATTTTAAATTACACCATTATCCTCGCATCTTCTGTAAGTTTTTTTCTTACATTTCAAGGAACACGAGCGTTCTTGATTAAATACATATGAATTATCCTTCAGAAGAAGAAAAGGTGAGCTCATTATTTTTTCTTATACAAACGATTCATGTAAAAAAATTTTTATAAATTATAGTATTTGAAAAAACATAAAACAAACATAAAATAAATATTTTTATTTCGGTAAATAATTAAAAGTACATATGTACATATATATATGCAAATTAGACAAAATCATATCAAAAATATATGAATTAAAAATTTTCAATGTAATTGAATAATCAATAACAAGATGAAAATTTCTTATACTAATTTTAATAATATTAATTGGAGAGAATTAAAAATGCAATAATAAAAAAAAATATAGAAAATATAGAAATATCAATATAGTATCAAAATACCAATAATTACGAATGGTTAAAATTAAAATACACGAAAATTTTAAAATTAAATAAAATTAAATAAAATTAAATTTTGAAATACACAAAATATATTAAAAACTTATAATAGAAATATATAAATTAAATAAAAACCAAAAGCTTTAGAATAAAATCCAAAAAAGAAATTTCAAGTTTATTACAAGATTGAATATATGAATATATTTATACATATACTTATACAATACAATTTTTAATTTTCATACATTAAATATATATTATAAATTAGAAATCTGAGTTTTAAAATTTTTATTAAAATATAAAATTTATATTAATAAATATAAAGTTAATAAATATAAAGTAAAAGCGTAACAAAGTAAAAAATATTAAGCTAATAATTTTAAACTATTTTTACATTCAATTTTCATTTAATTCAATGATAACTGCCAATAAATTAAATTTTTCTGAACTCTTTAAAATTTAATGAATATCATATAATAAAAATACAAAAAAGTCTAACAAAAAATGTAGATTTATCTTTACTTTATCATTTACTGATATTAATCCAGAAAATATCTCAAACATTCAAATAATAATAAATATAATATGTAAAATATTGGATATGCATTATGAATATGCATCTTTATTAATTTTTTCTGAAATGAAATGAAAAAATGCAGAAAATAGATATTAAAAAATGTGTTTTTATATAATTATTTAAAAATGTTCAAACTCTATCTTTTTTATATAATTATGCAATATAGATTATTATATCATAAATAGATTTGAAAATAATCAATAATGTAATTATTCTATAAATTCTGGAACATACAATATATAATTTATTAATATTAAAACAAAATGATGAATATATAATATTTTAAATTAATTTTTAAAAATTTAAATAATAAATTTCATTTAATAATTCTTTCAGTAAATTATTTTTATTCTTTTTAGTTCTTATCTTTGATTTCAGATGAATGATTCAATTATTCTATTGGATATTATTATAAATATGTCTAATCAGATCACATATAATCATTTAATTTCAAGATTTTTTTTAATCATAATCATATTTATATAATTTATTAAACAAAATGTTGTAAATTGATTTGATATTATGTAATAATGTATCCATTTATATATAAAAATCTTATAAATTGATATTTTACTAATTTATAATAATTTTTTACTTAAATATTATTTTTAAATGAAAAAAAAATAATTTAAAATAAAAATTTTTTGATAGTTACAAATTTCATTGTTCATATCATTTAAATAAATAGACAATTGTTCCTTTTCAAATTTTGGTTCCAATAAAATTATTTAAATATTTTAAATAATTTATTCATTGTATTCACATGCATTGTGCATAAAATCGTTGTAAACAAAATGTTTCATAAAATGTAATAAATTTTAAAAATAAAAAATTCCTTAGAAGAATATGAAGAAGAATATAATTCTAAATATTATTATATTGTAATTAATATTCTTCATTATTAATAATAAAATTAAAATATGTATTAATATAATTGAAATTCCGATAGGTTGAATTTCGAATTCTACATCATATAATTTTTCAATATTCTTATGTACATAAATGTTCTAATATTTGTTAAATAATTTACATATACGTTTTTTATAAAATTTCTTGTAAGTATATACATATATATACACTTATATATTTTTTTTATTTCTATTTTTTCAAAAATATGCATGTAATCTTAAATTATCTCATTTATATATTACGAATCTCATTTTCTGAATACAAAGTATGTATTTTTAAAAAAACATTTATGATATATAGAATGAATAGAATAGAGCTTATATATAATAACAAATTAATATAAATCTATAAAAGAAATCAATAAGCGTTAATATCTTGATTATTATTATATATAAAATAATTTTTAAAAAAATGATATAAGATAAAGATAATTGCTTTTTACTATAAAGCATAAATAGTGATTATATAATCATAATGATTATAATATATATATATATCAATTTTTATACTTTGAGAATATTAAATAACACAAATTAACTTTATATGAAGCTCTTTTGTAATTAATAATACAATTTTTTCTTTCAGATAACATATATAAATCTAGATAACAAAAAATATATATTTTACAATACCATTACATTGCTATGATTTTAAATAGATTGTTATGTTCATGTAGATTACATAGTAATCTTTGCAATGAAAAGTATAAAACTGCATCACTCTTCTCGTAAAACCGTTAAACATTTTTTGAGCAATTCCGCATGTGCCTAGAAACAAAAATATTTTTACAACAATGAACAATTATATAAAAAAAAATAAAAATGAAAGATAAAAAAAGATAATGAAAGAAATATGAAAACATTTTTACTTTTGCATGTTTTATTTCAAGTTCTGTTAATTCAATCAGATTCTTTCTAAATGCAGTTACTCTCCTCGTTTTAAAATCCATTAGCTCTATAATATAAATTAAAATATTATTTATGGCTATTTATTAAATAAATTAAAAAAATATGTATAAAATATTTTATTTTTTACCTTCTTTTCCTTTTTCTGACATTTGTTCAAATTTTTCACAGGCTTCCGTTTGAGCTTGTTCCGCCTAAATTAACAAAACCGGAAATAATTATAAATAAATAATACTATTAATTTTAACAACTATATATTTTGCATCAATATACAGATTTTTTTTATTCTTTTATATATAGATACTTTATACAAAGAAATAAAAACATGCAATTATTTTAATTATAACGTTATTTATATTTTTCACAATTTTATTATAAAACATACACTTTCAACATTTGCTATTCTTTCTCCTTTTTTATCTTTTTTTTATAAAATTTTTAGATATTTTAATTTTTTTTATTTGAAATTAAATAAAATCGATATAATAAAAAGAAATATTCATGCAAATCTATTTCATGCATGTTTAATGAAATAATAATCTAAAATTTTAATTACAATTTTCAATTTTTCTTTCTTCCTTTAATATATAGTAACCATATTCATTCTATAAAAATATTACTGTTTACAAAAGCATAGTTTAATCATTATGCAATTTATAAAATATTTTATAGTTTCAATAAACATTATTATATATAATTTTTAAAATAAAAAATATTTGAAATCATTATATACTACAACAAGGCGGCAAACATAAAAATGGAGAAAAACACACCTCAGCAACCTCCACTGCCTTGATAAGCAAAAAAATTAAATTTATAGTTAGATGCTAATAGTATTTTATATAGTATTATATATAT
>NW_006263483.1:341160-343108 GCF_000469605.1 Apis dorsata
TATAATGAATACATATACTATTTATTATTGTTATAATGTTATAAATAATATACTTACAGCATGAACATCTTTATTTTTGGCACGAGCTTTCTCAAGAGCACGATTCGCAGATTCATATGCATGTAAAGCTTTTAATCTCCTAAACAAAAGTCGTTTAGCTGCGGCTGTATCTCTCATGTAATAACGTAGAGTATCTGATAATTTTAAATCTTCGTCAGATGCTACTCGTCCCTCTACTTTCTATTAAATTGTAATATTAAAAATATAAATATGAATAAAAAAATTAAATAAATTAAATTATAAAAAATCTTACCCTTAATTTCTCAAACATTTCTGCAATTTTTGTTAAAAATCTCTCTAATTTACCAGTATCAGTTGTAGCTAACTGCAAAAGATTTGTGGAAATTTTAATATATGAATCTGCTACATCTTTATGTTTGGTTGTCTGTCGATCTGCACGAATTGTTGCTTCTTTTAGATTATGATGATAAGTTTGTAAAAAAGACATTTCTTGATCAAAGAAATCATTAACATCTTTTACTGTTGCAGATAAATAATATTCATCTGTAGTAGTGGAAAAAGATTTTACTAAACCACCAAACATTTCCATTTTATTTTTTCCTGAAGAAACAAAATATCTGTATTTTTTATTCATATTATACAGATATTATATTATACTATATAATATTAATTTATATATATTTATATAAATTTAATAATAAATTTTGATAAATTTTATAAAATGAAATTCTTCTTAAGAAAAATTAAGAAGTTTATTTTTTTTATATGAGTTTTTTTTTACCTCTTACACAAAGATCTTGATCATATTCCAGAAATACTCTTAAATTATGATCATTACGAAAAACTGGATGATGTGCTAATCTAGTTAAAAACATTTCATGCATAGCAACAGTTTTTTTAAATGTTGCCAAATATTCACTGTAAAAAAAAAAATGTCAATATATAGATTTATATATCTCATATAAAATGTATTTATGCTGAAAAATATTTTAAATTATATATATTTTAAAGTTACTATATATAACTTACGCTTCCAATTCTTGTTTCATTTTATTAAATTCTTCACGTGTCATATTACCCTCACCTTCTCCAAGTTTTTGTAATTTTTCACGAGATGCATCAAAGTCTGGTCGTGGTGGACAAGGAGGAATCTAAAAATTTTTTTTAATATTACTAACAATTGTAATTATATACTTAGTATAGAAAAAATATTTAATATACATACAATATATCCAGCATATTCTTCATTTTCTTCAAATCGGTCATGTAACCAAACAAATTCTTCATGTTGTCTTACAACTAAGTTATCTGGTTTTTGAAATTCCGGTAATGTAGTTGTTGTATGTACAGTAAATTTTACTTTATCTTTTTCACTAAGAGCATCTGAAATATCCACCTGTAATGACTTATCAGAAAGGTCTACATTGTCAGCATGAATTGTCTGTAAATATAAATAAATAAAATTAGAATTAGAAATAGAAATTATTAATATTTAAAAAATAAAACATAAACGATAAATTTATATATAAAAAAAATTAAATTTTCTATTAAATGTCACTTATAAAGAATATTAAAAAGAAAATTTAAATACCTTTTTAGCAGGAACGTTATTTAAAATGTCGGCAGTATCACATATGCCGTCCTGAAACATTTTATTTAATTAAAAACTATGTAGAAAATATTTATAACAAAATAAAATTTAAACTGCACAGTATTAAATTCGTTGAAAAAGCAGGTCGGTGGATAAGTGATAACAGGTTCCACCTACCATCATGGCGTCCAAGCGTCTCTGACACGTTCTCAATTTTATAGCATTCAACTATAAGAATTAAATAACAATTTTAATTGTAAAATTTAAAAATTCATCTTATACATTTAAATGAAATTATTTTCTTTTTATTTATATATATATATAATATATATATAA
>NW_006263483.1:343364-349617 GCF_000469605.1 Apis dorsata
TTGAGATTTCTATATTTTTGTACTTAAAACATAATATTTTTATGTTCTATAATCTATTGAATTTTATAAATCATTCATAATATAATAATATAATTATATATGTATATATTTTTTATAATATATTATGAAATATATATTGTTTTTTATATCTTTTACTTACATTATATATTTGAAAGATGATTTATTTTACAATTTTTTTATTAAATAATTATTCATATAGTTTATGTATCGAACTCTGATCTACATAAGTAAGTACGTACATAATCTATATTTTCAACAATTTATTTTGAAACTACGTATATGTTAGTTCCAATCAATATTTTATCATAAATTTATTTATATTATTATAATTGTTTTTATATAAATTTGAATTACATATTACTTATTTATAGTACATTGTTCTACGTATGTAACATTATATTGTATACTATAATTTCAATTTTTTTAGAGAATGTATCATAATTAATTACTATTACATTATAAATATATATGCATGTATATTATTTTAATATTTTTTAGTTTGTTTTAATATTTTTTCTATTCATTTGCTTGATATATGTATAGTTTTTGATATCTTTCTTTTTATTTAGGTTATAATAAAAAATACATAAAATGTTTAAATATTCACCGCTTATATAATTATATAATATTTATATAAAATTTATAATATTAAGAAATATTCTTATTATTATAAGGAAACATTCTATTAATTAAATAAAATTAAAGAATTCTTTTAATGTAAAAATCAATTAACTTTTTTGTTTTTACGTTAAATTTATCATGAATGATTCTAATTATCTCAAATATTAAATATTATTTTATATATGTTTCTCATAAATCTATTATATATTATTTATATCATTATTTTTTCAAAGTAACGTTTCAACAATGAAGGATCAATATGATAAATTATCATGGAAAGGTAAGTTGATAAAAAATATAATTTAATAAATTATAATTTTTTAGAATTATATTTATTAAAATTATTAAATTTTTTTATTTTATTTTATTATATATAGAAGTACGAGATCTGTTTAGAACATGGAGAGAAGATAGTGAAAGACGAAGTAAAGATGTAGTTGATTTATGGGAGGCTAAATTAATGGGAAAAATTGATCATCTTGGCAATGAAAGTATGATAAAATGTTTTTTTTCTGAAATGTTTAATAATTAATTATTATTATAATTTATATATGTAAATTTCAAATAGAATATCTGGTTTTGGAACAAGTCTGTATAGCAGCATTGGATTGTGATCGTCATTCTTTAGCAGAATATTGCATTAAAATATTAAAGAGAGAATTTCCTAGCAGTTTAAGAGTTCATAAATATCATGCTATGCATCTCGAAGCTTTGGAAATGTAAAATTTATTTATGATATAATTATGATATACTGTATATTTATATTATATAATATAAATAAAATAAAAAATATTTTAGGTATGATGAAGCATTAGAAGTTTTGGATTCTATTATAAAAAGAGATGAAACAAATGCTGCACCAAGAAAAAGACGTATAGCTATATTAAAAGCAAAAGGTCGAATACCAGAAGCTATTAAAGAGCTTACAGAATACTTAAAAAAGTCAGTGATTAAATATAATTTTGTTTATACTTCTTATTACAATTGTGAATATATCTTTTATCCATTACAGATTTATGAGTGATCAAGAAGCATGGCATGAATTGTGCGATTTATATTTACAAGAACAAGAATATTCTAAGGCTGCATTCTGTATGGAAGAACTCATATTGCATAATCCACATAGTCATTTAATTTATCAAAGATATGCAGAAATAAAATATTCTCAGGTAAAAAATTATTTGATAATATTTGAAACCTGAATTTTTTTGATATAATAAATATTTACTTATATTTAGGGTGGATTTGAAAATATGGAATTAGCAAAAGCATATTTTTGTCAAGCTGCAAGATTGAATCCAAATAATATTAGAGCTTTATATGGTTTATTATTGGTAAGAAAAAACATTTTACTAAAAACATATTATAATATTAAATTTTTTATGAGTTTGAATTTATAGGCATCAAATAATATTGCTACATCACCCAAATGTCCTTCTTCTAAAAAAAAAGATGCAATAAAATTAAGTGAATGGGCAGCTAATCAAATTGAAAAACAATATCAATCAAAAGTTACAGATGAAAGTATTAAAGCATTAGAAGGATTATTAGGACAACTACAACTTGAAATTTAGGTATATAAATTTATATATATATGTACATGTTTATAAGTACTGTACATATGTAAATGTATATGTAACTCTTTATATTTCAATCTATATATATATATATATATAAGAAATGAATATATATATATATACACACACACACACATATATATATATTTATTGCTCGATATAAATTTTCTTTGATAAGTGAATCCTTTAGTAAATCAAGTAAATTGGACATTAAAATTATTATGCAAAATAATGAAATAATTAAGAAAGTAATTTTTAAAGATTTTTATCATAAATTAATGAAAAAAATTTATCACTTTTTCGATATATTTTCACTTAAAGATATTAAAAATCGTTTTATTATCATTTTTAAGTCTCTTCAATGTAATCAAATCTGTAATAAATTCCTGAATGTCATTCATATTTTCACATATGATTGTGAAAAAAATAATAATTTTAAAAAAATTATATTTTAAATCACGAATTTAAAAGAAAATAAATATTTGTTCACGTAAAATAATATTATAGTCATCTTTTTGGATTTTCTTTATTATTCTGTTCCCAAATTTCTCGTTTTTTTGCTTTTTCTACAGCTTTCTTCATTCGTTTTTCTCTTCTACTTTCATTTCGTAGTGCAAAATATTTTTCTCGGAAATCGATTAAATTAGTAGAAATTATTTCATCTGATTCCTAAAAAAAGAAATGAATTAAAACTTTTTTTAAAATAATTTTATATTTAATTATATAAAATGTTTATTTCTACATACTTTTGGATCTTTTACTTTCTTATAAGTTAATAATCTGCGACTAGTATAATTACTAAGTATTTGTTCTGAATTAGCTATTAATTCCAAACATGGATGTGTTGGTAATTGATCTTCTGAATATTGATCTCTA
This sequence comes from Apis dorsata, assembly GCF_000469605.1. Classification (NCBI taxonomy): domain Eukaryota; kingdom Metazoa; phylum Arthropoda; class Insecta; order Hymenoptera; family Apidae; genus Apis; species Apis dorsata. Next base: position 346,460 of record NW_006263483.1, read on the forward strand.
AAAAAATTATGTTCTATATTTTAACTTAAAAAAATAAATACTTATGATATATACATATAAATAATTTTTGTTAATGAATTAATATATTTTACCTAAATAAGGGAAACCAACATACTAATCTACCATTTAACTTAAGATGTTTAGCTGCAAAAGTTAGTAAATCTTTATACATTTGAGGTAAATCATAACCAATTTTAGATGGTATATGAGATGAAGCTTGATGTTCCTCTATTACTGGATTTAATTTAGTTGTACCTATTCTTTCTGTTGCTTCTCTTATACCATAAGGTGCTATAATTAATAAACAAATTAAATTATTTATAATAAAATTCATAAGTTAATCTAAAAAATAATTATACTTACGATCAGTAATTATAGCATCTATACACATATCGGAACGCCATAAAGGATAAGAAAAATCTGATACAACTACATCAATATAATATGATCTTTTTCCATATTGACTCATATTTGTGGCAATATTTTCATCTTTTCCTCGAATCTGATTAATATTTTTATATAATAATTTGAAATACTCAATAAGTGAAAAACAAATATCTTACTTTTTGTGATATTCTACTAGGCCTTGTACGACCATGGAGCATTAAAAAATCTATATCTGTTCCTAAAGTATATCCTCCAAAATGTGAAGCAGCAACTAATAAAGATCCAGTACCAACAAATGGATCAAGAACAATATCTCCTTTTTGAATTTGAGCTTGATTAGCCATTATTAATGATAATTGAGGATCCATAGATGTATTACCAATAAATTTTCTTGTTTTCAGGGATAATTTTTGAATTAAATTTCTTTGTCCACTTGTAATCTAAAAAATTTTTTGTATAAAGTGATAATATATATATAATAAGTTAAATATATTATAATAATATAAAGATACCAACCCATCTACCAAAGAATAATTCATAAGGTTTTTCAGGAATGTTATTAGGATCTAATCCATAAAATTCTATATAACATAATGTTGTGTCTGGATTATTCAATCTTACTGGTCCCTCTAATGGTAAATAACTGAAAGACTTTTATACAATACTATTTATTTATTTATAAAGATATATATATATAATTTAGAATAAGAATTTTTTATAATTTAATTTTAAAAATAATCTATTTTAATTTTATAAATTTATATAATTTAATTATATACTTACATCAATTTTTTTTATTTTTTCACTTTGTGAAAAATGTTTGCAAAATGTTTCAACTATTATTTTAAAAGATTTATGTGGTCCGGCATATTTATTAATTTCTGATATTGGATAATTTTTTAACTTACTATGCAAATCTTCAATTGTTTTACTATTAGCCCATAATTCTATGCAAAACCGTACAGAGACTGCTCTGCTTGAAATTTTGTTTGCTATATTTTCTGAAGGTAAATTAACTATCCAATATGGCTAAAACAAACAATTTGTAATATATTTATTTATAAATCATATGAATATAAATATTTTTATTTTCTTACATGTTCTTTTAATTTAGGATAGATATACATATTCATGCCAAATATATTAAGAATAGATTCCATCTCCTAAAAAAAATAAACGTAAATATTTTAATTATTTTTATTGAAAAAAACAAACAAAAATTAAATAAAAAAACTACTTACAGCTTTACGAAAATCAATGTGTTCTTGAGCAAACCAAAATAGATATTTTTTCCATTGATTGTTCATTATTATTTCATTTTCATTTATACAATACTATATCTAAATTTTGATTTTAATTGTATTAAAAATATACATATATTTTAATATTAAAATATTTTATGATGCTTTTACATAAATTAATACAATTGAGAAATTATAAAAAAAAAACATTTGCAATTGTATTATAAAATTTAACTTATTATTAATTCATTTATTTTTTTATTGAAAATATAGGATTTTTAATTTTAATAAAAATTATTATATATTAATTAAATTATAATTATATGCAAATATAAATATTATTTAGCATTAAATAATTTAAAATCCATGATCATTAACCAATGTGATCAACACAAAAAGATGCTGTTCATATTATATATACGCGCATGCTTAATCGAAATCATAGATAAATAAAATATAGTGAGTCGATTATTATGGAAAAATTATATTCTTATATTATTATCATTATTTTTCAATATATAGAATTTAAAATATTAGTTACAGCAAAATTATTTGATTTATTTTATAATATATTACTCCACTATAAAATAAAAGTAACATTTATTTTATTGTTTATAACATACTATACTAAGAAATTAAATTAAATTATAATATTAAAAATTTTATATACTTAATCATTATAAAATTTTATATAAATGTTAACTTTGTGAAACATTTAACATAAAACAAAAAAGTAAATTTCAAAAACGTACATATAGCAGGAAAAAGATAAGAAAGATATAAAAGAAAAAAAATATAAATATTGAGATATAAAAAGAATAAAATAAATCATAAGTTAATACATGAATATAATAATATGAATAAATATATCTTTAAAAATATATAATGTGTAGTAATTTACTTAAAATAGTCGATAAAAGAGAAAATGATTATTTCTTAATCGGTAGATCTGTAAGATTATGGCTAATAGAATAGTGTACGAGGGGGCGCTATATTCGTAGTAACATTTCTTGTTGTTCTCATTCTAAGGTGGAATACTACTCGTCACTGTTTTCTGTTGTGTTTTTAGGCTGGAATCGGACGAAAAACATGCCGTTTCGATAATCGAATGAGAAACACAAGGCTTTTAGAAAAAATTGTTGTACCTAAGTTTGAGAAAGGTGCTATATTGTAAGCGTGTGTGAATAGTGCAGGTGTAATTTAATAAGAGCAGGGGAGGCTGGCGATTTAATAGGATATTGATTTGTCCGCGACTGCCTTGCTGGCTCCATCGCACACTCGAACCAGGTAGCCATGAACGTCGATATTTTTGGGGCACTGCCTGGTGCAACGTGTCGGCCGTACATATGCCGTGCTCTAATGTGCTTGCAGGCCTGATAAAGCCCAAAATGCAGCCAGCCATTGGCGATATGTGTTAACATTATTAGTCAAATTACGGGTTACAACAATTACATCTATTACGATCATCACGGCGACCAAAACGGCAACGACTACAACGATAACGGCGACGGCGGCGACGGCGGCGACGAC
>NW_006263483.1:350020-368864 GCF_000469605.1 Apis dorsata
GTAGAAGTGATAACGAAGGCAGTGGCAGTGACAACCACTACGATTACGAAGATAGCAAAAACAACTAGAACGATATTCGTGACGGATACGACGAAAAAGATAGTAACGGCAGTAACAGCAAAGACGTCAATTACAAAAAGAAGAAAGTGGTGTTACTACTTCATTGTGGATATTTTACAGAAATTTTCATTACATTAGTTGTGTTCAATGTAATAGTTAAAAAGTTAAATGTATAAACAAAATACCTCAGGCATAATGGATACAACAAACAATGGAGCATCAGGAGGTGCAGTGGCTTGTCCAGTATGCACTCTTTATCTACGTGAGGGTATTAGCTTACAAAGACATTTGGACACTCATCCAAAAGAACAAGTTATTGAAGCTCTTATTAAAGCTAGTAACAATGCCTCACAAGTGCATCAGGCACAATTGTCATCATCAGTACCTCCAGCATCTCCGGCTATGCAATCACCCCAAAATACACCTCAAGTTGCACAGAATACTCATCTATCAGCTCAATCTCCATATCCTATAGGACCTATTTTTGAGTGTCCACCTATTGGTACTGTGATGCCACCTCAATTTGCTTCATTTAGTTATCAACAGTTTGTAAATAATGGCACTATGATGATACCACAATACGCAATGGCTCCACAAGCTAATCAAATGATGCAAATGCTTTATAATCCATATGGTATGTACCAGCAGCAACAAATACCAACTGTTCAAATGATTTCACCAGTCACAGCCATACCTAATTCAGCTAGAGTCAGGCCAGTAATGACTATGGCTGGTGAAACAAATGGTAGAACTGCCATTGCTGTACCTGTAAATAATTCCGAGCCAAAACAAATTTTACCTGAGATTTTACCTGAATCAGAACAGGAGTCTGAACAAGTGTTACCAGATATTAATCTTCCAGTTTCTCCTCCATCATTAAATGAAGATAACTCTATGCAGCAAAATGAAAGTGAAACTAGTACAATTCAAATAGATCAAGAGGTAGAAGAAACCCATAATTCAAGTACTTCAGAGCAACATACTGTGCAAAATGAATATGATAACATTCCAAGATCAGTGACAATTACTTGTAATGTCAATGATACTACAGATGATAAAGTTGAGAGTGTATTGCCAGATATTGATGATGGAGAATCATCATGTGTTGTTACTACAGATGTACAATGTAAATCTCTTCATTATGAAGCATCAGAAATACAAGGATATGTACACAGATATGAAGATGATGATGATAACAATAAAATTATTACGCCTGAAGTATCATCAATGATAACAGAAAATGAGATTGAAAAAGCAACTAATGAAAAAGTTCCTCACAGAGAAGAAATAAATGAAAATGAAGGTACCTCTGCAGAAATGCCCTTAGAAGATACAGTAAAGGCACCAGCTCAGCGTGAAGTAGAACAATTAGAACGTCTTTTAATCACTATTATGGAAAATGAATTTAATAATACACAACAAAAAGAATCTAATTCTGAAGATGATAAAAAGAATGAAGGTACAAAGAAAAGTCTTTCTCCTAAAAGAGCAGAAAGTGTAATTCATGAAACAATCAGTAATAATTCCATTGAGCATGAACATAGTTGTGAATCTGACATAAAAATAAAACTTAGTGAAAGTTCAGAAATTGATATAGATAATGATGAAAATAAAAGTTCTTGTCTTTCATACCATTATAAAAATAGTTTATCTGCACCTGCATCACCAATTGTACGAAAGAGACCTCATAGAACTTACTCAGTTCGTTCAGAATTTAGTTCAAATGAAAATCTTAATTTTTATCCAAATAATTTTGATGCAAATACATTGCAAGATGAAGAAGATGATGAAGATGAAAAAAATGAAGCAGAAGATAATTTTGATGAAGCAGATATGGAAATAGAAGAAATACCTAGCCCACATACTCCTTTCATTAAATATGGTGAAAATGGAGATAATGTTAGATCACATACTCCATTATCTGCAAGTAGTGGTATATCTGTATTAAGAGTTCGAAAGGATCTTAGTAAACCATGTTCACCTGCATCAGTGCATTCATTTTGTCATATGGATACTAATGGTTTAAGTAATGATGAAGATAGTAATGGAGCAATGGATGAATCACCAGAAAAGGATCCTATTGATTGTTCTCAGGTTGAACAAGATGTAAAAACTGATCATTTAGAACTTTCTATATGTGAAAATGAAAAAAAAATAGAAGGAAATTCTGCATATCAATCTGGAATTACTGAACATATAAGTTCATTTTCTACAATTCATTCACAACATTCTCAGCAATCAATATCAATGGTGGATTCATATAATATGCCAAATAAAAGTAATCATATAAATTTATCAGAATCTAATGATGTTGCAAGTAGTTCTGATTCAAAGAATTTTCACTCAAAATCAATTATACAAAAGCAATCAATGGAACTTCTTAGTTTAAATGAAGATGCCCATGCAGGTCCAATGAATGTATTTGAATTTGATGGGCTTCAAATCTTAGTTCCTAGTACATTCATAAGTGATTCTTCACAAAAAGCAGTTAGTGGAACCAGTCAACAATCTATGGCAAGTAGTGAAGGTGGAGTAGGTGTAGATGAAGAAGTTAAAAGTATTAATATGAGAGCTGATGAAACTATGCCACCCAGAGGTGAATTATCAGAACAAGAAAGCAATGGATGTACAGAACAATCTGCTTGGCAGGTATGTATAGATATATTATTGACATTTATAATAAAAATTAAAAAAAAATTTTTATAATACATAAATTGAAAACATTATTTTTCATTATTATTATATTATTTATTATTATAATAATAATAATAAAAATTATTATATATATTAGATATTTTTAAGTTGTTTAAATTGTTATATTTTTTAAAAATATTATATTTATAATAAATTTATTTTGTGCATTTAGTTATATGCTGGTCAAGAATCATCACGAATGTCAACATCTTATGATTTAATGGCACGTGAAAGTTGGGAAGAATCTGATGGATCAGATAATGAAGTTGCAGGCCCCCTATTAGATAGCAGATCTTTAGCTACACATTTTACATCAAGTTTATTTTTAGATCGAGATAGGAAAACTCCTACAAAAAGAATGTTTAAATGTTATCATTGTCCTGAAGTATTTGATTGCCCTAAAGAACGCCGGGTACATAGTACTACTGCGCACAAAGAAGCTGGACCGAGTAGTAGTAGAGAATCTACAGATCAACCTGAAGTAAAAGATATTAAGTTATTGGATGGTCGTATGAATGCGTTTGAAGATATTTTTGTACCAGGTTTACATGTTCAACAAGTTTATCATCAACAACCAATGTTACATCAACTTCAACCACCACAATCAACTGATGTAATTACAAAAGTAGAATCTGATCAAAAAGTTGAAACACTTGTAATACCATCAAATATTGAAGTAATTTGCACAGTTTGCAATCAACGATTTAGTAGTGAAAAATCATTACAACTACATCATAGAAGAGTACATGTTACAGAACCAACAAAGCGAATCCGTGAGAGCACTAAGTGCCAGATATGTCATGAAGAATTTCCTTCAGTTTTGTTATTCAATGCTCATTTAAAAATACACCCATTAGAATGTAGCCAATGTGGAAAGTATTTTTATAGGAAACAAAATTTCAAATTACACATGAAACGACATTTAGGAATTAAACCATTTCCATGTACTGTTTGTGACAAAGCATTTTTAACAAAACAAAAATTAGATGAACATACTAATGGTCATACTGGAAATGCACCAGTTAAATGTAATCTTTGCAATGAAACATTTCGTAGATATTCAAATTTGACTCAGCACAAAAATAGACATCATTTGAATATAAAGAAAAAATTAAAAGATTACATATGTCATTGTGGTGAGGTTTTTCATACAAAAAAAAAGTTAGCTTGGCATAAAGAAACACACGATGAAAAACCTAAAGCATGTACATATTGTAATGAAAGATTCATTCACATGGCCAGCCTGACTAGACATATGCGTCGAGCTCATAATAAAAGATTTGTTCCGGATGCTCAAAGAGAAAACGAAAATGTTGAATGTCCCGTATGTAAGTGTATTTATTTGCGATCTTCCTTAGCAGTGCATATGCGAGTTCATAATGGTGAAAGACCTTATGAATGTCAAGTTTGCTCTAAAACATTTAGTACTAAGTGGAACTTACAATTGCACAAATGGACTCACGCTGCCCGTAGCACCAAACCTTTTAAGTGTAATCAGTGTAGTGGTGCATTTTACCGACACAGTGATTATACTGCTCATATGAATTCTCACAGAAATGTGCGTCCTTATACTTGTAATTATTGTGGAGCGCAGTTCATACGAAAATATAATTGTTTAAGGCACGTAAAAGAACATGAAGAAAATAAAGCATATACATGCGATGTTTGCAACAAAACTTTTCATAGATCATATTATCTAAAAGAACATTTGCGAGTACATTCAGGTGCCAGACCATATACATGTCATATATGTGGAAAATCTAGCGGTACAAAATCCAATCATAATAAACATGTAAGAATTCATCATGCACGAGAACCTGTAAATACTGAAAATTAAAAAACGAACGAGATTTAATCAGTATCAATATTTTTAAAAATATTATTTTCCAATACTTTATCTTAATCTTTTACTTCTAATCTCTTTATGTATTTAAATTTTATTCTTCATTTAAAAAATGAAGAAAATATTAATTTAGCACAAAATGATGAAATAAATGTAATTTCTATATATTGTATTTCTTAATTTTTTTAAAATCTCGTTCGTTTCTCTTCTTATTATTATTTCTTAGATATTTTAATACAGACATTTTAAACTTGGATTATAACTACTAGTGTTACTAGTATTCTATTAGATATAAAAGTTTAATTTGTCTTATTTAAAAAAAAAAAATGATTTTACATTGAATTGTGCATTGTGCATTGTATGTTGCACTTCGTAAATTTTCGTCATATAGTCTGCTAAATACACTGACTGGAGACTGTAACTACTTAAGATAATAAGAAATTTTTAACAAATATTAACTGGTACATGTCTGAAGATTTGAATAACTCCCATAGAGGAAGATTATACGATGAAATGCTTTTTGCCAACTTACAGTAATTAACTATTAGATAATAATAACTAACTGATCAATATTATGAAATCATTAAGCACTTTTATGTGTTGATTGTTGTACGAAATTTTTTTACAATAACTATTTTACACAAAACATGTATATTGCGATTTTATGTACTGGCATTAAATGTGAAAAGGAACTGAAGGGCCAATATTTATTTGCGTTTAATTTATAACGCATAAGGCCTTATAAATAATTAGTGTTATTAATTATCACAAGGTAGTTACGGATCTTAATTATTATTCTTTTATATTTATATATTTTGCAAAATATACAATAATTTTTATTGCTAATTCTAATTCCAAGACTGATCGATGTTGGTTCCTCATATTGCTCTCCAATTAATTAAGTATAATATAATGAAAATATAATCTATCTTAAATGATAAGCAAAATCGTGTGAAGGATTATTTGAAATTTTTGATATAGTGATACTGTAACAAATATATTAATAGTTAATTGTTTTATATTTTAATATTTGGCAGATCATGTATCATTTAATTTCTAGAGAGCAGTATGAATGAAGGAGCTAAGAAATGAAGAATCTATTAAATATAATGAAATTATATTGTACTATATGATACACAAATTTTGTTATGAAACTAAGTTTTCATAAATCGTTGCCGTAATTTAAATTTCAAAAGAATTGCATGAAATGTTTTTAACATAACTATATTGTTTCTATATTATACTTTGAGTTACTATTTTTTACTTGTTAATAATTATTTAACAAATTATCTTCTAGAATTCATGATTCTGTTTCTCTTTTGAAATCGAAGAGAAACCGTGTTTCGTTAAATATAATAATATAGTTAAATATAATAATTTTTCAATATCGTCGATCAAATAGTAAAACTTATTTGCATGTATGACCAACATCGACGTCCAAATGTGCAATCATTTAGTTAAACATATGCATTCTAATTGAATGCAATTGTAGATAATGTAAATATGTATATCGGTTTTATTTTATAACTGAGCCAACAATGTGTTGGAAATTAATAATTGTCTAAAAGCGATTCGTACTCTTATGAAAATAAAAATAGGATAATTATTATCATAAAAAGAAACTATAAATCAGCAACATGTGTAAACCTTAATAAAAATTATGTATTGAGGTACTTTTTTAAATAAGTTTTTCTTTGTATTTTTATTACCAGTACACAAGTACCGTATTTTTATTACCAGTATTTGCCTCTTATTTATAAATAGAAAATATAATGTAAAAAAAAAATGATAAAACAAGGAAAAATATGTAAAAATGTGACATATAATTGCAAATTTGGCAAAAATGGTTATGAATTAAAGAGAAAATGTATAATTTATTTTTCTTTTATAAAATAGGTAAATGAAAGTAAAGCTAATTTTAAGTAAGTAATATTTATTAAAATATAAGTAATACACACATTTATTTAAATGTACATACATATATGTATGTATTATGCAATTATTTGATTAATAGTTCATAAGTTAATAGAAATCATTATTGTTTATTAGAATATTTAGAAAATATTTAACAAATTTTACCAAATTGTATCTTCAAATATAATTTTTTATTACATAATTTTATTAATTTAAAAATTGAAAAAATATTGCACATAAAACGTCTTTGAATAGACGTGTTATTGTGAGATTCAATATATTTTATATTTATCATTTTAACGAATTTCCAAAAAAAATAGAAAATTTTGAAAGAATTGAAAAATTCAATTTGAAACAATATAATCTATTGAATATTGATTTTAATTATTAGTTTAATTGTTATACATACACAGACGCATGCGCGCGCGCACACACACATACACACACACACAAACATTAATAAATCAAATCTAATAATTCCTATTTAATTTTAAATATTATAGAAAAAAATAATAAATATAAATTGATAAATTTTTTTTATTTTTAATGCAAACTAAATATAAAGCTTCCATTTAAGAGATATGGCAAATGAATTTTATATATATACATAATATATATATAATATTAATATTGTATCTAAAATATAATTTAATTAATTTTACTCTAAAAAAATTAAATATCAAAATTTATTTGGAAATTACAAAGGTTAGTATTTTATAACATCAATCATTACTTTTATATACTAAAGCTCTTATTTAAAATCAGTAAAAAAAAAAATCAGCAATTTATTTTAACATAATTAAAAAGATACAAAGTCAATTTTTTCGGAGTATGATTCAAAATTAAATTTTTTACAGAAAATATCAGCAAATTATTATATTAACGTTTTTTACGAGATTTAGAAAGTCGAGTATTCTTTTTAGCAGAATTGGAAGTTTCTGGAATTACTATACGACCTGAAGCGATTTCTTCTCTTAATTCAGAATTTTCAACTTTATTTTGAGCATCAAGATAAAACATTAAATCTTGTACTTGTTCTTTTAAATTTGTTACTTCTGTTTGTTTTGTCTTTTGATATTCAGTCATTTCATTTTGTAGAATTTTATATTTATCTTGCCAAGAGGCTTGATTTAACTCTAATGCCTTTCTTAATTCTTTTTCTTCAGTTAATTCTGCTTGTACTTGTATCAATTTATTACTAACTTGTTGTAGTCGTTTATCTACATTTTGTTTTTCCCGACTTAATATTGCTAATTGTTCCTAAAATATGTAATAAAATAATGCATTTTTTCTTCAAGAGATAAAAATTAAAAAAGCTTACCTTAACTTTGGCATTTTCTTCTGATACTTGACTTAACTTTTCTCTAAGTTCTGTAGTTTGTAACACAGAATGTTGTTCTAATCGTGCTAATCTATCCTCGAAATACTGTCTTTGAGTTTCTAATTGCGATGTTAAAAGATACGTGAATTCCAACTGTACAGAATCTACTTTTTCTTCCATTGCAGCACCTTCAGCTTTAGTTGCTGTAGGACCACCTTCAACCATTTTTCCATCTTTATTTTGTAATAATCGATGAACGAAATTATCTCCTACATAATCCCAAACTCTATTATTTCCTAATTGCATAGCATAACAATGATGTGTCTCACGATAATGTTGAAAAGCATGTCCTTGATGATATCGTGAACAACCTATATGTCCACATATAAGACAGATCCATAGAGCATCATTACTTTCTCCAGTATCTAAAAAAATATTTATATAATTTATAATTTTTTAATTTCATTCTTTTTCTTTTTTTTTTTTAACTAAAAAATATTTATTGTTTACATACTGCATTCCATACAGTAACTATCTGCAAATGATTCTGGTGTTTGAGCATATCTACAAACTGGACAAGAAGTATCTCCCCATTTAGCAAGGCAACTTGCATGAAATGTATGATTACATAAAATTGTCAAAATACCATCAACACTTTCATCCATTCTCTCTAAACAAACTGGACAAAGTGGTAATTCAGTATGTCCAGATAAAGGCATAGCATTATATGTTACTTCTACACTGTACACAAACACCATATGACAGATGACATCTGGTTCAAAAGAATTATATGGAGTACCATTAAAAGAACCATAAAATTCTGTTGCTGCATTCTAAAATATGAAAAATTTGATGTATATAATATTGTATATAATTAATATATAAAAAATATTTAATTCATTATATGTAATTACAGCAGATTTGAAGGTAATCAATGCCATATATTGATTAGGACTGCCATCTCTAAGTATCCTAAAATGCCGAACATCTTGATGGCAAGGAGCTGTAAATCTTAAAAGATCATGACATGTCATTGTAGCTGGAACTGAGAGAATGCAGATAGTTTGGGTACGTTCTGCTGCATGGTGTATATCTGTTAATTTGCTGAAAATATAATTAAATATTGTTACAAACATATTTAATTGCAATCTATTATTTGAATAACTACAAAGTGCATAAGTAATACTTATAAAATAGTGCTTACTTTTCTTTATATAAATGTATAATTCCTTTGGTTACTTCAACAAATGGATTTCCAGAGATAAAATTAATTTGATCACAGGCACAAGCACTTGCACCAGCTATCTCTGAATCATCATAAGTGTTTTCTTCAGAATTAGCTCTAGAAGTAGAACTAGATTTGCTAGTTCCTTGAGAAGGAAGTACTGAATCTTGTTTCTCTGTAAGGTTTGTGCAATTTTCCATATTTATTTTGGTTGGTTCTCTGCGACCCCTCATCTTAGCAGCCATTATGCCTGGATTACGAAATCCACTGTGAATTAATCATGATACAAACAAGGTATGATCTTCTTTGTACTTTTAATGATTATTTTTTTTAGTAATCTTCATATATTAATTCATTATATTTGAAATTATTTTTTGAATTTTAAATAAAAGTTTACAAAAATTTTAAATATTTACTATATTTATTATATTTATAATACTTTTATGAAAAAGAAAATATATAAAATATACAAAAAAATTATATAAATTTAAAAATGATATTATGCAAGTCTTATTTAATTATATATAATTAAAAAGATAAAAATGTTCTTTTTAAAAAATTTTATTTATTTGTATGTATTTTCTTACGAACAAGAATCTTAGTTTCAAAATTATATAAATTTTACAGAAAAGTTAATAATATAAACATAACATTGTTATGACAAATAACATAACCTTAAAAAGATTTGTAAACAAAAAGATTAATCGAAGTAATTCATTATAAAAACAAGTAGAATATAAGTTAACAATAACAGTTGAAAGTTACTAATTTAATATACAAATATGTAAATATTTACCATTCGATTCTTCAGAATCTTCATCAACAACCTCGACGCGAATAACGCAGAGAGATACCGAAATAGGAAAAGAACTCATTCCATAAAATAATACCTATCGTGCATTATTACAAACAAATTTATCATTGTGTTCACTGCTTTTAAGTACGTGTTAACCCTTTAAACAACCCCCATAATTAACTGACAACGATCTTACAAGTGTCACACAGTCACACTGTTTCTGATTAATAGATTAAATATACCATTCATTCATTTTTTATTTAATTGTCACAAAATTATTATAGATTGATTATATTATTTCTGCTTATGCAACTTATGAATATAACGAAAAATTAAAAAAATCACAATTTATTATGTATTTTTTCCTTTTTTGCTTATCATTCACCAATCAGATACGATACAAACTAATCTTTTAAATGGTAACTTCCACCTTGAAAAAGTATGAATTACGCCACCTGATGTTTATTATTATTACTAAATAAAATTAACTTTTTTTTATTATGTATTATGAATGTTAAAATCAATAACTAATTATTCATTATCATTTATTTCATAAAAAAAAAAATATAATGCAACATTATTTGAGAAGCGCCAAAAATTTTATTAAAATATTACCAAATTTTCTAAATAAATTTTATAATCAATATTAATAATATTATGTTATTAACATACGTATTAAATATACAAGATAATGCGAAATGGCATTGTTTTTTTTAAAGCTTTAAAATTTTTTGGCATGTATTTAAAAAAAAAATTTTGAATAAAATTATTAATGTCAAAATTATTAGTTAATATATAATGTCAAAAATATTAAACTAATATTTTGAATAGAAAAATATTGACGATATATGTTGTTTTAGTGCAAATTTTGTATACAATTCTGTAGAAAATATAAAATATTAGACCATGAATTCAAAGAAACATTATACTTATATTTTCGTTTTTGAATTCTGAAATATTGTATAAATAGTAAAAACTTAGGTAGATAACTTTGAAAGCTTCTCTAAGTCGCTATGTAATTTTTAAAAAAGAAAAAAAACAAATCTATAATAATGTTTAGAAACTCTAATAAAAATTTATTTTTATTATTACTTTCTTATTTAATCTTTTATAAATATCTAAAAAAATAATATCATTTATTTGATCCCATGTTTAATTTTGTATAAATAAAATTGAATATGATATTATTTATTGAATATTTTATAAAAAAAAATTGCGACTTAAACTGTTTTCAAAAGTTACCCCATAAGTGTAAATTGAGTTTTTTTCAATTTTACATATTTTCCTTTTCATTTCTTTTATTCTTTTTCTTGTTTTTACTTATTTTACTTTCGCAGTTACAACCTAAAATTGTATAGACATCAAAAAGAAAATATAAACATATCAAATCATTCATTGTTTACCGAAATTATTTTAAAATATTGTATATATAAATGAAAATTTTTAAGATGAAAGAATGAAGTGTAAATTAACTTGTAGTTCATAAAACATTTTTTTTTTTTGTCTACAAATATAGATATTATATTTTCGTATTTAAATAATGAAGCATTGTGTGTACCGGTGTATATATATTTAATTAATATAACAGCGATATGTTGTTATTGAACAAAATCTTGGAAACAATAAGTTTATAAAAAATATTCTGTAAATTTTTAACATTATCATATCTGTACTCTTTCGAACTAATAATAAAATAAAAATGATCTAATCGAAATTATGAAAATTATGAATTTTCAATTTTTAATATTATGAAATCTCAATCATTAGTATATATTTCGAATTATTTAAATTTTTTCTATATTCTTATTCTAACAACATGCAGAACTTAATTGAACTATAGCAAAATGAATATTTCTTATCATTTCTATTATTTCAGATAAGCTTTAACGATTCAATTATTCAAAGGAGTACAGATTACACTAAGAAAGTGATTTTAACAATTTTAGTTGAACGATTTTCAATGAAAGTAATTAAATTCACTTTCTGTGATTGAATAACGCTAAAAAGTTGAATATGAAACGAGCGCTTTTTATATTCTTTAACTGCGCATATTATTTTCTAAAACTTTTTTTTCTTTTTTTTTTTTTGTAAATCTATGATAAAATCGAATCGATTCTAGAAAAATAAATATTTCTATAATACGAATCGAGAAAAATATGCTTCGATGATATAGGAGGGATGATATCGGAAATTCGCTTGCTTTTCTCTCACTCATGTGAATCGTACGTCAGTGCACGAAAGAATAACAACTTGTCTATCTAATGTACGACATAGTCGCATAATAATCACCATTGCCAACAAGTTATAAAATTTTCTGAAATCTTTTTGCAACAACGTATGCAAAGTATATGTGCATACAAAGTATACGATATAATTTTATGCACATAAAAATCGTTCAAGAAAATAAAGCCCTTCTAAAATGTTACGTGTCGTTTCTATTTTTATTTTTATTTGCATCTTTAAAAAAATATTTACAGTGCGCTTTAAATCGAGTGTGCGTCAAATACATGTGTGCGAAAAAATAATAAGAAATTAAAGAAATAGAAATTCTTTTTCGTCTTTTTCGACACAATCATATTTAGAAGAAAATTATTTTCAACTTGTATTGTGCATAAAAATATATTCATCGATACATTTTAAATATATATGTGTATGCGCAAATATATATATGCTTTCTTTTAGATTAACAATTTGCGCTAAACAGCATATTTTTGCTACAAATCCAATAACTATAATGGACGGTTGCGAACAAACTCAATGGAACAATTCGAGGAACACCGATTCGTGTTCTTCTTGCTTTTCTCACTATTTTGTTCCAATAATAGAGATATTTTTATAACTCATTCTTTTTTTTTTTTTTTCAAAACGCGACCGCTTATAATTTTTTCATGAATTGCATCTCGGATGAGATATCCTAAAATTCTGAATGTAAACATCAAACATTGCAATCAAGCTCTGACGAACGATGGAGGGGAATGATATTTAATGATTCAAAGCGGTTTATCGCGTTTAATTTGAAAAATGCATTACCAAAATACGCTACTATTGTTAATTGATAGCTAAATAAATTAAAAGAAATACAGATGCTAAATGTAACAATCGACCAACATGAATTTATTGATAGATAAGATTATTCGCGTAAAAAATGCAAGAATTAAATGCATTTCTCTTGTACGCAACGATTTTCTGTATTTCTAATAGCAAATTCTACATTTTTTCTTGGATAATACCGATACTGTTTAAAAAGTAATTGAAATATTTCTACAAGTAAACTTTTTCTTTTATAAGTTTTAAACGAGGAATTCGATTATTTCGATAGATTCAGTACTCTTTATAACTTTATTATAATTCCGTCATTCGTCATAAACAGTAACTTTCAGTAACTTTTTTATACGTTTTAAAAAAATGTTAATTAATAAGAGTTCTAGAATTGTAAGATTGTCGATGATTGCTATCACGCGCATTTGAAATCATTATCGCATTGGTTGAAATTTATCACAATGTTAAAATATACAATATAAGATTTTTCGTACGAATAAACGCATTTTAAAATAAATGCTACTATTTTTCATATCAGATTTCGATTTTATATGTTCGCTTTAAGCGAAAAAAAATATCTTGTGCGGTTTTGCGGTTAACATTTAATTTTTCATATGACTTTACGAACATTTTGTTATATTAACTGATATAGCTTTTTCTTGCTAATCTTTTATACAATCAATGAACAAGCATTCTCGAACTTTCGATTATAAATTATTTATAAGGCTCCTCGTTAGAGCCTCTTCGTTATCGATCAACTTATACGTAGAAATGACTTCATATATTTGATTTCATACGTTTCATATTTATAATTTGATATATTTCTATTTTATTCAAAGTATTTGTATTGTATTTTTATGGTGGTGCAGCTCATTGAAAGCGCTTCGCTGTGAAAGACTGTTTTAGAAGAACTTGCACGATCGAACATCATTTCGGTAAAACTTAACAATTTGTTTCGTTATCGAAAATTTTTTAACTTATTCTCAACATTACTCTCGACGTTTTTCTTTTTATTACGTAAGACAATCATAATGAAATATCAGCTAATAAACTAGAATGTATATGTGCTAATACACTAGCACATATATATCAGACATTAGTAATAATCATAAATAATAATAATATCGCTTAGTAAATTGACGTCGAGATTACTCGGACAAAGTCGAAAACGAAACAACGTTCCGCAAGTGCTACGTCGTTGTTGAAGGATTTTCTGGCGAAATTGGCAAAGGAGGTGTTTGTCTAGTAGAGGCTCGCCTTGGCCAACGTTGCGGAGAAACCGGTGGCGTTGGCCTCGGAGTATTCGGCGCAGATCCAGCCGCCAATCTCCAATTACTAGTGGACATGCCTGATCTACCTACCGATGTTAGACTTGTGCTACTACTACTGCAAGCCACTGCAGCAGATAAATCGACTCTCGATACCGCTCTGAAAATATAATATGAATTAAACATCATTTATAATATCTTACGTTTAAAAAATAAAAATAAAAAATATCTGTAAAATAATTAGAGAATTATAGAATTTCGTTAACATTCATGAATTCACAATACTTTATTTGTAAATATTTTTATTTTGAAAATTTATCTGAAAATATTAATATACTATACTATTATAATATACTATAATAATATTAAATAATGAGCATAATAAATAAATTTACCTGGAAGGAGGTGCAGATCCGCCAGTATAATAATGCAAACCAGCAGGACCACTTCTTGGTCTTGATGCTGAGAGAACACTAGCTGATCTATGCATAGCAGGTGAAGGTGGTGCAGATGGTAGCATTCTTGGCGTTTGCGGCGGAGTTCTTCCAGTGTTCAAGCTGCTGGTACTACCCGTGGATGGTTTTCTTCTTGGACTCCTACAAAAAGATTAAACATAATAATTTATTCATTTTTTTAATGTGTATGTTTTTTTTAAATGAATTATGAAAATTTGTTGTGCGTTATCTGTTTATAAATTTATAATTTATATCATTGGTACAAAAACTTAATAAACGTAACAAACCTTTTGGAAGGTTGCCTACATAATCCAGTTGGACAAGGACGGCCCATGGCACATTTTCCCTCACACACTTCTCGTGCCAATGCCATGGTTTCGTAATTTCTTAAAGTAGTGCGACATACTTCTGCATCGGATTCCGCAAGCGCTAAGCTAGGGAATCGTTCCTTCAATCTACGTCGTTCCTATATTAATCGAAAAAATGTCTAAATTAAATTAATTAATTTTTTTAATTATTAATTTTAATTATTAATATTAAGTAATTATTAATTACTTATTTCTTTTTTTTAATTTATTTATTTTCTTTTTTTATTATTAAATAAAAATCAAAGAACTATTTTATAATGTAATATCTTCATTCATAGAATTCTTCGTCAATTTTCTTTCTACTTAGAAAATTATTTATATTTTATTTCATTATATTATATATCATTTATATTGAAGAAAAAAAAACAACATAAGTACATAAGTAAAGGAAAGATTTCTAAAGTAAAGGAGACGTAGGATTCCTTTTAATTTGAATACCTCATGTAATCGACTGGATTCGAAATCTTTCAGCTGTTGCTGAAAACCGACGTTTGGATTGGCAATGGAACGACCTACTCTGACAACTTTAAGTGCCTCTTTCCATGAAAGATTGGTAGTACTCATAATATAGGCCACTGCTACTGTGACACTTCTTGACATACCAGCTAAGCTGAAATCGAATATAATAATCATTCGATAAATATTTTTATAATAATTTGTTAAGTATCATTAAAAAAAATTTATTGCTTATTTTTATATTTCTTCTTTTTTCCTTTTTAAAATTTAACAGTGTTTAATATTAAAGTTTAATTACGTACCAATGTATTAGAACATTTCCACCACGTAGGCGGGCAGCGTGGATAAAATCGTTACACAAGGAGAAATATTGAGATAGATTCTGATCAGGACTATCCGCCGCCAATATGCATAAATAATGTTTGTCCTACAAATAATTTATCGAACTAACTTCGATTAAATTCATTAAAGTTCATTGAGTTAAACAATTTATTCTCATATACAATTATACTCACAGAATGTAATCGGCGAGCCGTGTCATGAATCGCCAAAATATGTGTTATTTCGAATCGTTCCAATTGGTCTGCATCTTTACTATCATGATAATTCCCAATATAAAGACCGGGAAGAACCTATAGATACGAACATACACACGACATACACAAATTTCGTGGAACTCAATATCATAATATAAGCATAATTTTCTTTCTAGTTATGTGATAATTGTTTAAATCTCGATATGAATTGTTCATTATTTGATTCATTAAATTCAATAAATGTCATTCTAAATTTATGCGAATATAAGTATCTAATATAAGTTTATTTTCCATTCAATATCGAATTAATGTTTTTCCTATTGCAATTAACATAGAGAGAGAGAGAGAGAGAGAGAGAGAGAGAGAGAGAGAGAAGCGATACTCAAAATACATGAACGAGATATCGTTAAGAAAAAAGTCGATAGAGCAGCTTTTCGATGCAAGTGCTCTATTGTTAATCATTCATCTTTGTAGATGATCACTCGAATGTGTATAGCCAGGTGAGAATCGCGATAATCGTTTAATCGATTCTGCATTCTTAAGTGAGGTGTTGAACGCGAGAACAAAGATACAGGCTCTTAACTTTTCATCGGGACCATCGATTGAAATCTTGGCATACATTGTCGAGTGATATTATGTATTATACGATGCCTTTTGACAATAGATATTATAGATTGTCAATTCTGAATAAATTTCAAAAACTATAAATGAGACTAATTAAAATAATTCACTAATATGATATTTTTTATATTTTTATTCTTTTTTCATTTTAATAAAACTACTATTCAAAATATAAAATAAATGTTTATTGAATTTTCAGAATTTAAGACAGATAAATTTAGAGAAGCAATCATGTAACAGTTTTATAATATATACATACAATATATAACATAAATCAACAAAATAAAATATAAAAGTGCATCATTGATATTTCTCGATAGAGGTTAAGTCATATAATAAGCAAATATTTTCGAATTAACATAATTATGATTTGTCAAATTATTCTTGCATATTGCAATATTTTGTTGCTCAATTTTAATTATATTTATTTTAATTTTAATCGTATTAAAAATCATTTCGTTGTTTGTTTTTAATTCAATATATAAATAATGACAATGACAGAAAATTTCATTAAAATGATATTATTAAAATATCTGTGAAATTGCTTCTTACCTTGTTCATGCCAAAGCTTCTTACCTTGTTCATGCCATTCCCCATGATGCAAATTTATGTTATTGCATACGAAATTCTCTCGAGGCACAGAGAATTCACAATAAGAAAGAAATTATCAGTTTAATCGGTCGATACACTTGGGACGATTCGACGATCTTTTCTTATCTTTCGTCTCTCGAACTCGATCCTCGATGATCTTATTGTTGGACAACAATTTCCTTTGTGGCTGCCGTCGCATGCCTCCTTCAGCATCATCGTTGAAGATAGATTCTCAAAACTATGTTATGAATTCTGATTGACTTGATTATATCGTTTAATTGAAATCTTCGAAGTTGCCAAAAATGATATTCATAATGCGGTATATTCGCGCCAACATATTTCTTTTTGTAATATTCTTTTTATTAAAACACAATCAGATTTGTACTCTAATTTCTTTGTGTTATTATATTTTTATTATTTCATTCTTTTATTATATTTTAACAAACCATTTTTCTCTTTAATTTTTATTTAGCAATATTCCAATAGGTTATAAAAAATTATATTTTCGAAATTTTTTACATGAATATGATAAAATATTGTTACATAGGCATTATTCTATCCATTATTTTTTATTTATATTTATCTATTATTTATATGAAAAAATACAAGGAAGAAATAAAAAAAAAGAATAATTTGTATTATAAATTTTGTTGTATTATAAATCTCGTAACCAAAGATTAAACAGATTGTCACAAAATTTCTTTTTTTAATGCGCATTATAATATATGCCTTTCTGTATATTTCTATTCCACTGAGATTTATCTACGCAAGCATTTACAGTGTATTTATTCCACTAAGTTGTATCAGAAACGATTCAAGCATGCAATTTACTTCGTATAAATGCAATAACTTCGTAGAAATTTTTAATGACAATCGACGGCAAAGTTATATTGCATGTTATATTCACGAAAAATAAATGTTGGAAAATGATATAAATTTATAAGGGAATTGTATCAGAAATACTGAGATTGTTTTTATGCAGGATTAAATGATTGTTCATATCATTTATATCATATATCATAATTTCAATTAATTCAACAATAAAATAATAAAAATAGTAAGAACAAGAGAAAATTTATTGCAAATAATCAAATTATCAGTAGAGAAACGGTGCAATTTAAAGGAGAGCTTTTGTTTCATTTAGTCAGCCAGATGAAATCTATATTTTCTGTCCGATTTTACTTGACAATTTAAATGTACGATGCATTTGTAGAAAGAAGTTTCTATAGAGAGAATGAAATGCAGCTAACGGGCACAATCGTTATTTTCCCTACGGCGATAAATTAAAAAGTTTTCGCATCTTTACTTTTGCCATATTAGTTGGAATATTGCCAAATAGAAAATCAAAGATAGATATTGCGTGTGCTGATCTTAGTAGAAGTTAAATTAGAATAATAATTTAAAATAATTTAAATAAAGAGCAAACAAATTAATGAAAAACGAGGAAAAAGATAAAATCATTTTTTCATGACCTAAATGACAAATACAACTAACTACTTCATATATAATAACGTATTATTTCTATTTTGATTTTGATTCTTTTTTGATTCTTGATAATATATATATATAATCAAGAAATATATTATATAAATAACAATAGTTATAAATATCCGTATAGAATAAATATGAATCATATATATATATATATATATATATA
>NW_006263483.1:369171-374600 GCF_000469605.1 Apis dorsata
TAATTTTATTATTACGATCAAATTAGAAAACTTTCGTTGATTAAATTTACAAACTAGTAAATGTTTGATTCGATCATATTTCAACATATCATCATTTTAAAAATAAATAAAAAATTTAAATTTTATTTTTCTTATACTAAAAAATCTCATTCAAGAATAATTATAGTTTTATATTTTTCGATTCTTTGAGTATGTCTTGAAATAACTATGTAAGACCCATAAGAATCGAATCAATTAAAATTGTATTTATTTTAAATAATCGTTCTTTATTCTCATAAATTATAGCTTCTATCATTAATTAATATCTTATTTACAATAATTTGTCATTAAATTAAAGATTCTTATGATCAAATAAAAAGTAAAAGAAAAGCAAAAGAAATAAGAAAAATAAGCATAAAAGATACATTTTAACAAGTATGAAAATTTTACAATAAACGACTGATTGATCATAATTCACTCTACCTGTCGACACTTTCACATAAAGGCACCTTTGATTAACACAGCTGTTTACGCGCACACAGAATCATTGAAACAGCAATCTAATAAATAAATATATGAATTGTGTAACGCACAAGTTCGCTATTCGTATTATTTAATATCCGATTCATTGGCAAGAAGGTGCGCCATACGAAAACTGTTCTGTTGTCTCAGTTGTGAGAAGCGTTACCAGAATCTAGGGGCACTCGCCACTGAGAGGGAGAACGAAAAAAGGTGGGGATAAAGATGCTATAGAGGGGAAAAGTAAGGTGTGTGCACGGAGTAGTAGAACCCGTTGAATAACGGAAGGTCTATCACGGTAGGAGGACGACAAGATATAAGATATAAGGTATAAAAATATAATAGAAAAAAGTCATTTTGGAAATCTGGAATGATCATCTGCTAATTTCTTAGTAAATATTTCATTATTTTGATAAGAATGTTAAGAGATCAATGCTAACTTACAGTGATAAATAACATTAATGTACTTTTATAAATTTTAAAAATAAAATAGTGCCATATTAATGATTAATGATTAAATACCAAAAAGTGTAATTACATAAGTCTGTTTCTGTAAATGTTTCTGTAAATAATTTGAGCGTTTGATAGATTGCAAAAATTTTACCGTTCATTTTACACTTAATAATACGGAATAACTAGATTATAGACAAATGTTTATTAGTATAAAAATGTGTAATAATAATAAGAAAAAAATATAATTAAAAAAGAGAAAAAAGAAAGACTTATATTCTTGACTGTCGAAAATGACAACTAGCCGATAGGCGGCAGTGTGAGAATAACTGCAGCGCAGCCGCCGCTCGATAAAGCCATCCTCTTACTCTTCTTTTACGTTCTCCTTCTAATATTCTCCTTCTCTATATAATACATGTATAAACCACGACCCTATTCCACAAATTAAAAATCTGGTCAACTGAAACTTTATGAATAGCTCAGTATAGTATTAATTAGGATACAGAAAAATAAGGATCTATATAAGTACTAATAATCCTGAACTAGTAGAATTCTTCGTTACTAACCTATGTTAACCTATGTTACATGAAAACACATTTATATATATATTTATTGTTGAAATAAATAAGTATTCATTATTCAATTAATTAATGAAAATTAAATTTGCTAAAAATAACATACCTATTTTAAATTTAATATTTTTATACTTATATTATTTTATAAGCAACATGAATTTTATGAAATTTTTCTTAAATTTAAAAAATATTAAAATTAATTTTAAAATTATTTAAAGTTCTCATATTGAAAAAAAATATTATTGTAAATTTAAAAAAATTAAATGAAAAGGATATTCTTGTAGCCTACATTTAGTAGGAAATAGGGCGGAAGAATCTTTTATTTTTTTCCTCGCATTTCTTATCCAATGCTATTACAAGCACGGAGATCCACTCTGGTGGCTAAATAAGTACACTTCAAGTTTTTTTACTGTTTTTTGTCATTCTTTTTTTATTTTTCATTTCTTTTTTCTAAATAAAAATAAAGCCCTAAAAAGAAAAGTAAAAATAAATTCGTAATTATTGTTTAATAATTAAATGAAATCTAATAAAAAAAATAAAAATAATTTGTTATTTCAATTTTATAATATTTTCATATGCGATCAAATTTTTTACAAAACATTTCAATGTTATTTGAATTAAATAGTAATTAAAAATAAAAAGTCAATTCATAAAATTATATAACTATTATTATTTTTAGAAATTTTTTTGTTTAGTTTTAAATTCGTTTTAAAAATATATTAATAACATACACAGTTTGATAAAATAATTAATACGAAATAAAAAATCTTTTATGAATCTTTTTATTTTCTTAAAACGATTTATAATTGTTTATTTATTTATAGTATATATTAAAATAAAGATATAATATGATAATGTAATATTATTTTATTATAATATAATAATTATTTTCTCAAAATTATTCATTTTTCGATTTTAACGATGGTACAGAATCATTTATAACTGGAGTATAATTAACAAAAAATAAACCCAGAATAATGAAAGATATACCACACCACCAATTTAACGATATGTGTTCATTAAAAATTAAGAAACCCGCAAAAGCCTATAAAAAAAAATAAAAAATCTAAATATTATATAATGCATTTGTTTTTCTTGTTTTTATATTGTATATATGTATTGATAAAAAAGTGAAGTATATACCGAACAAACGTAACTAGTGGTGGCGCTGGTTATTGTACATGATAGAGAAGATTTGCTGATATTAAGTGCTTTTACGAAAAAGGTGCATCCCATAGTGTTGCTTGTTATCATCAATAGTAAAAGTATTCCTTTAAGTAGCAATTCAAACTAATTAAAAAATAAATAATTAATTTTATACAAAAATAGAAATATTACAATTGATATAAAAAAATATTGTAAATTTTATTATACACTTCTTGTATAAAAAAATTGTTAAAAAAGATGTAATATTACTTACTATGGAATTTATTTCTATATTGCTAGAAAGTTTACCCAATATACTTCCAGTAGTTGCAAAAAATCCACTTATAAGAGCTAAATAAATTTTTTCTTGCTTTTTTTCTTTAATACAGGAAAGAGATTGACTTTCTCTTGATGACAATGAAAAAGCATCCGTTAAAAATTTACGTTTCATTACAAACATTGTTACAGACAAAGTAAAATAATTATCTATAAAAATATATATGAATTTTATTTTTAGGTTTAAATCACTTTCAACAACACCGATATGAAACTAATACTAGTATTATAAACAAAGTATATTTAAGTACATATAATATTCTATGCTTTGTATGCAATAACTGAGTAATTAATGATCTAGTTTATGGCGGGAATATTCAAATAATTATTAAAAAATAAATTAATATATTTTTCTTTATTAGTTAAATATCTTAAATCTTAACAGTTTATAAGCCCAAAAATACATTTTAATTTTCTATTTTATCTATAATATTAAATAATAAAAAAATTATAAAGTTAATGAATATAATTATATATATTTTAAAAAGAAAATGTCTTTTATAATTTATAATTTTTGTTTCTATTAAATAAATATATTATTTATATTCAAAATAAGAAAGAGTAGAAAGATATTAATTAAATTTAAAATCAATTATAAAAGAATCTTTTTTATATTTTTCAAATAATACATTTATATATAATAAAACAGATAAAAATAGTTTCAAGTTTCAAGTTTCAAGATCTACTTATTCAATACTAACATGTTTGCATTTAAAAAAAAATTAAGATAATGATATTATAAATTAACAATTAATAATAATATTTAAATTTTCAATAAGATGCTGTTTATTTATTCTTTTAAATATATTTTTTATAAATATTTCTTATAAATATTTCTTATAAATATACTGATCATTACAAAATAAAATTTATATATAACATATGTACATAATAATTAATAAAATATAATTTAAAAAAAAATAAGTTAGCGCGCAGTGAAGGGAAGGCGCGAATGATTTTCTACAGGTAGTTTAAAAATGGCGACTGACAGGTACGCGTTTTCTCGCGTGTACGGTGCCGCGACAAGATCAGACGCGACGTGATTTTCATTAAATTAAAAGCAAGAGATTCATTCAACATCTTTAGTTCAATTTTATTTAGTGGAATCATTGAATTGAAGAAACCTTACAAATTATGTTGCGTTTTCATCAATCAACACGGTGACTTTCTCTCTCGGTTACATTGTATTCGTGAGATTCAGCTGCACTTAGTCTTGGCATGATTAAGATTTTTTGCCTTCATCTCGTCTGTTTTTTGAACTAACAAAAAAAAAAAAACGAACGAATGAACGAACGAACGAGCAAACTTCCGCATTCCACTGCATTGCGAACGAATAAGTGAACAAACGATCACTTGCCAATGTGAGTAGATATCGTGATTTGACACCCCCCCCTCTCTCCCCTTTAGTCCTAGAACAGATTTCTTTCACTTGCATTAACTTTCAAGTTACAATCGCGAAATGGCAAACTTATCCGTATTTTCGCTTATAATTCACTTTTATCATTATTTTATTCATCATTAATATTATTCTATCACTTTCTTTGTCTCTTATGTTTGCTTATTTTGCTTATTTCATCTTTTATATAAGAACTATATTATTTTGTCTATATGTCAAAATAAAAAAAATAAAATAAAGAATGAAAAAATATTGTCAAACAATACAATACATTTAGAGATATTATATTTTTTTCCTAAATTTAAAATCTTTTAATTAAATAGCTCAAAGTAGTAGTATAAATAGATTATATTATATATAGAATAAGAAATAAAAATTCAATTTTATATTTTTTTTTATAATATATTACTATATATAATTTTATAGTTTTTAAATTTATTTTTAAAATTATTTGTNTAATTATAATATATTAATATATTAACTATAAATATATTTTTTTCCTAAATTTAAAAAAATATGTAATGAAAATATATTTAAAAAAAACTTATTACTTGTTATGTGATGACTAAAATGAATATTCTGAAACATTTATGTAAATAATGTATGTTTACTTACTTAAGTACTTGATAAATATGAAAAGTTTTGGATAAAAATATGATATCATTCATGATCAAATACCCAATGAAAAAGCAGCTAATTTCATGCAGGTTTTAAATCTGAAAAAGCAAAACTTGATATTATATCAGAATGATGTCTAATCTTTGTCGCAAAATTTTAAAATATCTTGGAATGTATTCATGGCTTTGTAAGTGTAAAGGTAATCTAGTTAGCATCCAAATCCCTTTTTATCATAATATTCCTAAATTAAATTAAAACTTCTATTTCATTATTTATAATATTATATTATTATATATTTAGATGTATTAAATATATTATTTATATTTTTATTTAGATTTACAATATTAATATTATATATTGTAAATTTAAATAATACATATAAAGTAAAATATATTTTATTTTTTTTTTTT
>NW_006263483.1:374900-380691 GCF_000469605.1 Apis dorsata
CTGATTTAGTAGCAGAAATGGTACATATAGAAAGGTTAACAACTCAAGAAAGATTGCATTTAGCTCGTCTCAAAAGACTTCAGCAATTAAAAGTATGGCGTCAACGTGAAAAAGAATGGATGCGACATCAAACCAGACATACAAGTAATAAACGTCATATATATTTTAGCGATAGTGTAATGCTTTTAGAAGCTGCAGCAAGAAATGATATTGATGAAGGTAATATGATATAATTTTCATTAGATTGTTTTTTATTGTATTCAATGTAATTTAATATATGAATCAGCATATTAAGAAATAGATATATATTTTAGTGAGACGACTTCTAAAAAAAGGAGTAAATCCAGATTCAACAAATGAAGATGGATTGACAGCTTTACATCAATGTTGTATAGATGATAATGAAGAAATGATGAAATTATTAATTGAATTTGGAGCAAATGTTAATGCAGAAGATAGTGAAAAATGGACACCATTACATGCTGCTGCTACTTGTGGTCACTTACATTTAGTTAAAAATCTCATTGTTAGAGGTGCTAATTTATTAGCTGTTAATGCAGATGGTAATATGCCTTATGATATTTGTGAAGATGAAAAAACATTAGATTGTATAGAAGGTAAGAATATTTATAATATTTTTAATGAAAAATTAAAAATTATTAAAAAATTTAAAATAAAAATATATAAAAATATACAAATAATTTCTTTTTATTTATTTATATAATCATAGGTGAAATGGCAAGACGAGGTGTTACTCAAGAATTAATAGATGAAACTAGAGCTTCAATTGAAGTTCAAATGTTAAGAGATTTACAAAATATAACTTCTATAGGTGGTGATTTAGAATATAAGGATCATCAAGGTGCTACACCTGTATGTATACTAAATTATTATGATCATTTATTTCAAAAAATAACCATCAATGATTCTTTTGTTTTTTTGAATTTTAGCTACATATTGCAGCTGCAAATGGTTATTTAAGAGTAGTTGAATTTCTTCTAGATCAACATGTTTCAACTGATGTTGAAGATAATGATAAGTGGCAACCAGTTCATGCAGCTGCTTGCTGGGGTCATGTATGAATTGAATTATATTATATATTTATTAATTATTTAAATTAACATTATTTTCTATAATTATTTTATTTTTTTTTTTAGTTAGAAGTTCTTGAGTTATTAGTACAAAATGGAGCTGATTTAAATGCGAAAAATAAACATGATGAAACTCCAGCTGGTAAAAATATTCATATTTAATAAAATTTAAAAAATTATTTTTTATATAAAAAAATATATACTTTTTAAAATATTAATGAAAAATTAAATTAATAACATTTATAAAATTTTATAGATATTTGCGAAGATTCAGAAATTAAAGAAAGAATAGTAGAACTTAAAACGGAACAAGAAAGTAAACGATTACGTGAAGCACAGGGAAGACGAGTACGCAGATCTCAAAGTATAAATACGCGTACTCAAAGCGTAAGAAGAACTTCAATAAGAGATAAAGTTTTAACTACGAAAAAAGATGCTCAAGAAGAAGCTCGACTTAGATTACAAGCACAACAGGTAGAAAAGAAAAGTAGATTTTTATTTTATTAATTATATAATGTTAGAAACAAATTGAAATTAAATAATAAAGAAATTGTATATTTCAGACATATGGTGGTTCCACTACTAATGTTCCACAATCAGAAAATGAAGCTAATATACGAGAAAATATAACCAGTGAAACAGATAATAATGCACCACCAACTGCTGTACGCAAAGCACCTGAGGGAAAGGATAATGAATCTTTCCTTCATGAAGACGTCGATAAAGAATCAGGTATATTCCAAAATATGTTAAATTCACATTGGTTATGGTTAAGTAGAATCCTCTGGTAAATAGTAATTTTATATATAAAATTGTGCAAAAAAATACGTGTCATGTCCATATAATCTGTGCGTTTGGTCGCATAACTCGACCTTGTTAACGTTGTATAGTAATCATATTTTTATATTTACTATGCGCTTATTATGTTTAAAACAAAATATTTTTCAAAATATTTTTAATTTAGTAAAAAATTTTTAATGATTCAAAAAATTAATTAAAAACTGACAATTAAAAATTAAAATAATCAGTTATTATTATATTAGTATAATAATTTTTACTATGAATTATTTAAAAAAATATAGTATCAATCATTTATCAGCCTTTTCTTTTTTCTGTTACTACTGCGTCGTGCTCCTGAATAATTGCGAGGTCAGTTTTCTATGTCACTTTCTTATTTCTTTAAACGTATTTTTGAACATAACGTTCTATTATTTTTTAATCTTTTAATGACATGGTTGTACATTTCGAAATTTTCTCTTATAAGATTGAATTATTTTTATATGTTCTGTGTATACATATGTTTTCTCTTTGATAATATTTTCCTAGTATAAAAATCGAATATTTTGTCGCAAAAGCTAAATTGCATTGGCTTTTTTTTAGTACTTTCTTGCTATTTCAAATAATATGTTAGCATTTGGCAAAGCTTATTGATTGTTATATGCGAAGAAACATTGTAATAAGTTTAACAATTAAGAACCAAGTTCTTGTAATATTGTTTTTGTATTTAATACAATTTAGAATATTCTAAGCTTAAACGCACATCTACAATACACTAATATTCCCCATATATACTGTAGGATCAAGATGACTGTATTATGTACATTTAATATATTTCCTTAACATTACTTTATGAAGAAATAAAATATTATAAATATAGCTTTATTTGATAATATTATTATCTATATTCAATATTTTATCAAACAGATCAAGTAGATTTGAATCTATATTATAATGCATCAATAATTAATATTCAATGAGCACTTTCATATATATATACATATATATATATATATGTATATATATATATATATATATATATATATGTGTATATATATATATATACTTACATATCATATAAAAATGTTGATGAAATAAAAAATCAAACATATCGAATTACTTTAATACATATATACTAGGTTTGTGAAAAGTTCTGTCATTTTCCTTATTTATTCAAACAATCAAGAATAATATAATTATTGCTGTTTATATATATATATATATATATATATATATATATAAAATTTATATATATTATATAATATATAAATTTTTAAAATAATTCATAATTATTTTATATTTTATATTTTTATTCTTTATTAATTTCATTTTGACAAACAAACATTTACATTTTTATTTGCAATTTTATGTATAATCATTTTATAGTTTAATGTTTGTACAATAAAATAAATAAATCCATATATCAATAATAAAATCAATGTTAAAAAAATAGAATAGAACTTTTTCACATACCTAACATGTTATGCTAATAGTTAATTGTATTCGCTCAATGTTAGTTATGTATTCGCGTAATGTGTCTTCCTGTCTTTTAGTTTTATCGCTAAATGATAAGATCGTTACGAGGTCGGTTGTGTCACGACATTTCATATTACTATAGTTATTAATAGAATTTTTTTACAAATTCTACATCAAATCGATCACATTGATAAAATTTAACACTATTATTAACCATTATATTTGCTTTCAAACTTTAAAGAGTTTAATATGATGTAATTATGAACTTTTTTTAATTTTTTTAATAAATATTTAAATCTATTTTTAATTATTGCTACAAAAATATTATTATAGAATATTGATAGTTAATATTATATAGTATGTTTATTATTTTTTAAAATAATTAAAATTATGACATTATTAAAATATTTCTTATTTATTATTATGATTAAAAAAATGTTACTTTTTATCTTATCTAAGTTAAAAGCAGCAAAATTAAGAAATGATTGATTTGAAGTAATATTATTCCATTATAATGAAAAATATGTTTGGACATTGACACAGCTCAAGTTTACATTAATTTATATTTTTAGGACAAATTAAATTATTTTAATGTTCCAGAGAATTCAACTATATTCGTTTTATACTTATTTATGTATATATTTTTATTTACAAGTTAATGCATATAGTAATTAAATTGTAAACTAAATTTTTTATTTTTTATAAAAAAATTTTGTAATTATAAATTTTGTAAATTATATATTTTTTTCAATTATATATTTATATAATTGAATATATTTTTAAAATCTTAAAAATTTAGTTTACAATATAACAAATTAATAAACAAAAATCCATCGTTAACGGAATAAAAAAAGAATTAAAAAAATTGTTAAAATTTTCTTCATTCTTTTAAAGTCTGAAAATATAATAAATAGATAGAAAGGTAGAAAATGATAGAAGGTAGGAAATGAAAAAAATGTTTATGTAAAATATAGAAAACATATTTCTGGAACTCCATCATGCAATGTTTTTAATGCTTATTGCTAAAGCATGTGCCGCTTAGCGCATGGCAGCTAGTTTCCACACTAGTTGAGTTTCTTTTGAAGTGCTATTTCAGTGTATGAAAAAGGGAATTAGGTGGAGGGTAAAGCAAGGTGGAATGGAATGAAAGGGAAGGAAAACAAATTTCACGTGAATCACAAGGAACAGAAGTAGCATTGGATTTACATGTTTGCCTCAATAGTGACAGGGTCCGACCTACCGGTCGGTAATCAGCAGCAGATCTACGCATCAGATGGTGACACCAACGGCAAGATCAACATACACGTCTCGGTAGTTTTTGTCAAATCATTATCGGATTTGAAGAAACAAAGAGCACAAAATCGGCATATATCTGCTGGATCGATAGATGCCAATGGAAATGGTATTCCTGTGTCGCCTATTTGCAGTTCAGAACTCAATACTGGCAGAGATTTTCAACGATTCACCGGAAATACTAGTGATATTGTCGGTGATAATCATTCCGAAAAAAGTTGTTGCGCTGTCATGTAATTCTTTTTTTTCTTTTTCATCATTTTTCTTTACAATTCATTTAATTTCATTTAATCTTATTCTGTATAATTTTAATATGTTTGTCAGCATATACTCGAAACTATGTATTTCTATCATAGAAAATCGTAAACATACATACATAATAATTGTATCAAAGAAATGAGATTTCGATTTTAAAAATTATGAATTAACATTTTCATCTTATCTTTTAAATATTATATATTCTTAAACTTTAAACAATTCTATTGGTGGTTTACATACGATTGCAAAAGAATATCGTATAGGATCTTGATCTTAATGATATGCTTACGAATTCGAGATACGAGATTATATAGATTTCTAATATGTATTGTACTTATAAGCGAATATTTAAATAATTATTATAAGAAGTAATTTTAATTAAATTTATAAGTTTTTTTGAATATGTACAGAATTCTATTTATTACAGTATAAAAATAATGTATATTTCAATAATTTTTAAATTGTAAATTACGTAAAAAAAAACACATTTTTGCAAATAGTATGTATGATATCGTATAGAATATTTCTCGTGTTTTTTATAAAGATTATAATTATAAATAATATTTTTTATATTCATTTAGATATACATATTTCTATGAATACTTTTATTTGTAAATTTTAATGTGTGCCGTTATTCTATAATAGTATATATCCTATGTTTTTTCTTAAAAATATATCGTGAATCATATAATACTCAATTAATATTAATTTCATGTCCTATAAATGTTATTGCATATTTGATTTTGCATCAAAAATTTATATTTTAAAATTGAAAGAAATATCTTTAATAATCAAATTTACAAATTAAATTTTAATTAAATTCATATAAATATTTTTTTTTACTTCGTATATAAAAAAATTTTTATATATTATATATATATATATATATTTATATT
>NW_006263483.1:380957-399947 GCF_000469605.1 Apis dorsata
CACATTAAACATATTATGTAAAAATAGATAATAAAACAGTATTTTTTTTAATAAAATAAATTTTTTTTTATATTTACATAAAATTTTTATAATCTATATTCATTTCAATAAATTATATTGGTAATATAAGATATAATTTTTTATTGTAAAAATATGATTTAAAGTGTTTTTAATATACATACTATTGTAACTGCTTTTTTGAAAATATTTGAACGTGATAACCACATGATGGTCACATTAGTCAAAAACTGGTTAAATTTTCGAAGAATAAAACAATTGTGAATAAAAGTAAATATATAAAATTTATTGTTTTTTCATTGCACCAGATATTTATAAAATCAATTTATTTAATTGAGCAAAATATTTATATTCTACACGAATGATAAATGTTCAATAACAAACTTATAAGATTCTAAATCGATTGAAAAATGATTTAAATTATTTTATTTTCTGTCTTTAATAGCGATAAAGTTAATAAACCATATGAATGATTCTTCTTTCAGAACACTTATCGATAGGCATTTCTATTGAAGATGGTGACATCAAATTTAATCCTCTTGCTACGTAGAAGTTTAGTCGTAATCAGCTATCGCTGCTTGGTATGTCATATCACTGCACTACTTTATGATATTTGTCAATTAGGTTGCTTTTGTTTAGATTTATTATGTTATTAAATCCGATATTTTTTATGATTGTGAAATTGTGTATGATCAAATTTGTGCTTGTTTCATATTTAAAATAAAAATCAAATTATTCTGATACTGTTATGTTTCAATAAAAATTGGTAAATTAACAAATTACATTAGATACTATTTATCGGTACAAATATTTAATACATAGAAAGTAACAGATATGATAATAACCTCTTTATATGATCAATGTCGTGATAACACCGCTTTTTTGAATTGTAGCTGTCGAGCTACTGAGCTTAGCACGCATGGTAGAAAGATTACGTCAGTCGGTCCAGCAATTGTTATCTAATTTAACGAACACATGTGGCTTCAATTTTCTGATGCAACTCACATGAAGAACTTGTCGAACTCTGTTAAATTGACAATTAACATATCCTATATATTATGAGATTCGACATCGATTGATGACATCGTATCTCTCATAAGAGAGGTTAATATTGATATTTTTAGCTACATTCTTTGGATCAGTATTTTAAATTATATGCGTTTTTTTAAAATATTTATCATTCATACGTATTTATATAAAATAAATACGTCTTAATACATTAACAAATTTTTATTGATTATTATTAATTTTACTAAATCCTAGTTATTTACTAAATAATTTATATTATATATAATATTATATATGTATATAATATATGTATAAAAATATAAAAATTTTAATGAAATACGATAAAATAAAAAATACGAATAACAATTACCATCAAAAATATCCTGTGAAGTTCAAAATACAATTTTTAATACTATTAATTAGCGCTATAATGGAACGTACAGAAATACTAGAACAGCAAAATTAGCAAATTAAATTGATGATTGAAACAAAAGCAACGATTTATGTGTAAGAGAATGGAGTGGGTTCGTAATATATTGCAGAGTAGGGAAAAGAGAAAGAGAAGGGATAACGTAGATAAAAAGTAGAACTGCTGAAGCACGCGGTAGTTTCTTGTGTTCTTTCAGTCATCAACGAGATACCTTTCGTTGAATTTGAAGTGAATTTTTATTGTACTTTTATTTCTTCATTTATTTTTTTTAAATAATTTTCTTTTTTATTGTAGATTAAGGTAAATTATTTTTTTAATATTATTCGAAATTTATGTATTTTATTTTTTATGTATAATATTTCTGTAAAAATTAAAAAAATGTTATTAATATTAATTAAAATATCAATAATATAAGTTATATCATATCAATATCATATCAATAATATAAGTTAATAGATTAAATTATTTTTGAATTCGCATTATTTTTTTATGAATACTAATCTTTTACTTTAAAATTCTTTTTATTAATCGTCTAAATCGTCTTCAATAAAACTTGAAGCATAAATTTAAATTTGTAAAGTGTTTTATTGGATCATCTTTCATTTCATATAAAATGATTTATGTAAGTAAATAATTATCTAAATCATTTGAATTGTTTCTGTCATTTATTTAATAAAATTAGATTTTTATTATAGTATTTGATTTTTCAAATTAGATATTTGAAATCTTGCACTCTTTGTATTATCTTTTTATATATAACTTTCATTTTCATTTCTGTTTTTTATATATAATTATTTTTATTTAATTACTCTTAATAAGAAGTAGGACAAACATTTTAAAAATATTTTTATAAATCTTTCATATTAAATAAAAAAATATAGAAAAATTATAATAAATTGTTATAATAAATTACTTATATAATTTTTTTTGTATTTTTTAATAGAAAATTTATAAAAGTTGTTTTCAATATCTAAATGATATTGAAAAATATTTAATGACGACATGTAATAATGTTGATTACGTATTATCGTGTTAATGTGATTGAACTAGATAGATTCTTTAATCAAGTACATTGTAGTTGATGAATAGCATTTTAAGTATCTTGTAAGATATACCAATAAATTTTCAAGTATTTTTTTATAATTCTATTTCTAATATATTCAAATAGTTAAAATAATTAAAATATAAAAATATAAATGTATATCTTTTTAATAACTTCGTAAAAAAATTTAAGAAATTAATTAATATAATTTTTATTATAGAAAAAAAATTAATATTTTATTTAATTCAAAGATAGAAAAGATTTTTACATTTTAAAAATAATAGTATTACGAAATAACACGTTTGAAACCAATCTTATTAAAAACAGAAACGAGGTAATCAAGTTATATAGTTCACTCTGTATATTCCTTCACGCTTTTTTTGTACACGCGTCAGGTCCGTAATTTATGCATAACGGGTGTCATGAAAGAATTATTTCTAATCATAAAAATATGAGGTCAATCATCACTAAACGAAATAATTTTTTAAATAAACATAAATCTTCAGGTAGAAACAACATCAAAATATTCTAATTATTGTAATTTTCATATTTTTATTCATATTTTTTCTTATTTTAAAATACCCAATATAACTTAAACTAAAAAAATTAATATTATCTAAAGTTGATTAATTCTATTAATATTGAAAAATCTAAAAAATGAAAAATTGTTATAATTAGAGATTGAAAAGAAAATGATTTTATTTAATAATGTTTAATAGAAAAATAACATTATTTAATCACTTTAATCATTTTCAATGTAACCGTTACTTAACAGGTTTTACATTTCTTTATTGGATCAGATCAAAATAACACCATGATGATATATGAATCGAAAGATTTTTTCTTATACATCGTATTAATATTTTAATTTAGTTCATTTAATTTTAGCTATTATTTATATAATTTTCTATTTTTATATTCTTCTATATAATTCTATTCATTTTGTGATAATAGTCGAACAAAATGCCAGGACAATTCGAAGAAATTCAAGCAAAACGCGCAACATTTGGAATGGGATGTTTCTGGGCTGGTGATTGTTTATTTGGCGTTTTACCTGGTGTAATTAGAACTTGTGTTGGATATGCAGGTGGACAAAAAGAATCACCAACTTATAAAAATATGTATGTTTTATTTTTATTTTTCATTTCTAATAGAAATCTGTTTATATCTGTTATAATATCAATTTTTTTATTTTTATTGGCAGGGGTGATCATACGGAAGTCGTTGATGTTGAGTATAATCCAAATATTGTATCATATTCACAATTACTTGCTTTATTTTGGCAAAATCATGAATATGGTCTCACTACAAAAATCAAGAGACAGGTAAATATGACTAGTCTCTTATTAATTTTTAGTTTTGTTAATTATATAAAAATGATTATATTTGTATTATTGCTTTTAGTATATGTCATTAATTTTATATCATGATGAAGAACAAAAATTATTAGCTGAAAAATCACGTGAACAAGAGCAATATAAACATACAGATTTGATTCTTACTGAAATTAGAAAATTCGAAAAGTTTTATCTAGCAGAAGAGTAAGTACATGTTATAATATTTTGTAAAATTTTTTTTAATAGAACTTTATAGAGAATTTATAAAATTTTTTAATAAATTTTTATAGAAAAATATTTTTAAAAATTAATTTTTAAAATAATTTAAAAATTAATTTTAAATTATTGTGCGTATTCCAATAATATTATTATATGAATTCCAACAATTATTAATATCATTTATCATAAATTAATTTTTATTAGATTAATAGATATACATATCGATAATATATTTTCGATTCTTTTTAATGAATTAAAATATTTATACAAATAATTCTTATTATTTTTAAATAATTAATTTATTATTAATTTAGTTATCATCAGAAATATCGACTTCGAAAACATCCATGGTTAATGGAAAATACCGGTCTTACTAGTGATGAGCTTCTTCGAAATTCACCTCTAGCTGCTAAATTAAACGGTTACATCGCTGGTGCTGGAACGCTCGAACAATTTAAAAAAGAGTTACCTAATCTTGGTTTAAGTGAGAAAGCTGCGAAGTATGTAGAAAAATATGTGATTGAGAATCAAGGAAATTTATATTGCTAGCTATAATGAATATTTAAGAATTTTTCATGTATTTATCTTAGTACACATTGAACATGATATTTTTTCGTAAAAACAAATTTTAAAATCTGGAAAAAATTTTTTTTATGTGGTTCTAATTTCCTGTAAATTGTATTTGAAATCTCTCGCAAATAAGTCTTGAGCTCGATTTTAAAAACTTATAAATTTCGCTCGATAAATATTTTTTGTTAGTATTAATTTTCTTAATTTCTATAATTTTTATTATAGTGTGTAAGTTTTATTAACAGGATATTCATTATATTATATTTCATGCATAATACAATAATGACATGACATATTTGTTTGTTTGCTCAGCAATATTGGAATATGTTATTTTTAAACAAAAATTAAAAAGAAATTTACAGTAAAATAGGCTGTGAAAAGTATATATAGATAATATTGTTTGCAATCATTTGTTTTTTGATTACTTCGCACATTCTATGTTTTATAAGTTTATTTTTTTTTATTTCAAAAAAAAGCAAGTATGAAGCATACAATTAAAGTATGTTTTTTAAATTGTTTGAGTTCAATTTTTCGCATAATTACTACTTTATATGACAAATATCATTTGTTAATTACAAATAAGAATATAATTATGTAATATTTATTATGAATAATCTTATAACCACAAGTATTAGAAAATGTATATAATTTCAAGACAACTGCGTTATTAAATACGCACGCTCATATACTTACATGTGGTCGTATGAAATATATGTATACATATGTATAACAGTGTTTGATGTGCATCTAATTCATTTCCATAATTCACTTGTTTTTTATACTTATTATTTATACATATAAAATAATGTTGCATTATTTTTGCATTATAGTAATCATTAAAATATAAAAATAATAATTTTTATTTGTATCTTAAATTTATTTTCTTCTTATTTTGTTGAATAGATATATTATAATTTTTAGATATAGATTTAAAATGCTTTTTTAATTTTTTAATTGTGAAAAACTTATTTCAATTAAAAAAAAAACAATAACTAATATAAAAAAAAATACATTTAGTTGGATAATAATTAAGAATCACAGAATATATCAATAATTTTTTTACTCAATTGTTTCTGTGAATAAAAACAGATTAAAATAACTAATTAAAGCAGAAATCAAAAATCGAGAATCTGAATAATTGAATAGTTTAAAAGTATTTATGAATGATAAATATATATAAATAAGTATGCGTATGCAAATATGCAAGATTGCTTTATTTTTAAAGATTGTTATCTTTATGATATTTTTTAATTATAATTGAATATATAATTATGCCATATTAAATATTCTGAAAACAATAACACAAAATAAAACATGAAATAAAATATAATTGTTAATTTTTCGATCAGCATATTTATAATTATTTTTGTAAATAAATATAAAAAATTTACGGAAAATTTAATAGTTCAAAAATTATAACTTTGTATAAAATTTTTAATAAAATTTTTTCGAAGTATGTATTTAGTTATATTTAAAGGTTATGTGATATTTCTTATTGCATTTTTTATTGCATCTTCATTATATGCAAAAAAAATGTGACGTAAGTATCAGATATTAAGAAGAAATTAAATATTTAAATTTTATATTTGATTATTATTTTAATTTCTATATATATTCATTATTTTTACTTTTCAATATAATTTTCAAAAATAAAATAGTATTTCATTTTATCTAAAATTTTTTTATTTACAGTATATTTGCGATACCAATGATTGTAAAACATCCATAAATTATTCAAATAATTTACCTACAATTAAATTTTGTACAAATAAAGATATTTCTACTGATGTTAATTTTTCAATAATAGATAAAATTTCTAAATTTCTTGGTAAGTAAATATTTATATACAAGAAAACTTCAATTGTAAAAATACATTATATATATATATATATATATAAAATATAAGTAAATTTTATTTATTTTATATATATGTATATATATAAAATAATAATATTTTAAAATTGATATTTTACATATTATAGGTATCATACAGATTAAACTTAAACCACCAAAAAATATATGTAAATATGAGCTTATTTTATTAACTTAAATGAATCAATCAATGAAAAAAAATGTATGAATTATAATTTTAATAATTCATATAAAAATGAAATACATAGTAGAAATATTATATGTTTTGTTTCAAATAATAAGCAATATCAGGTATTAATACACAATTAGTACACATATACATATATACAAAATTCTAATTTGTATTATAATTATAAATTATTAATCTTTCTAAAGAATTTAGAATAAAAGAAATTGTTTTTAGAATACTGGAATATTTGTTCCATATGTATTTACAGCATGTTATTCTGTTCAATTTAATTTTCAAGATACAAAAATGATAAAAATGATAAAAAATAATAAATTCTTAAGAACTAATTATGAAAGAACAGATATTGTAGAACCGATATTGCAATGTACATATGAATATATCGAACTTAATAGTACAAACAAGTAAGTTTATATTATGATTATTTATAAATAGATTTATATAAAATGTTTTAAAATAGAATTTTAAAAAAAAATTAATAAAAGATGGATATATTTTGACATATACTCCCCTATACCCATAATTACAGTTCAGATAAAGTTGGGTATATTGTACAATGATATTTGTTTTTTTAATGATGAAGATGTTCCTGATGGTTACTGGAATTTCCATCTTTTGGTAATTTAATTATTATAATATTTTTTGTTTTATATTTTCTAAAATATAATACTTAATCATTATATAAAATATATAATTAATTAAAAATTTTATATAATGTATATATATATATATGTTATGATGTATATAAAAATTTTATATAACATATATAATGAGTAATCTTATGATGTAGTAATATAAATAAATTAAAGTATATTAAAATTGTTATGTGATTTATAATTAGAAGATA
Organism: Apis dorsata; assembly: GCF_000469605.1. Classification (NCBI taxonomy): domain Eukaryota; kingdom Metazoa; phylum Arthropoda; class Insecta; order Hymenoptera; family Apidae; genus Apis; species Apis dorsata. The sequence goes on from NW_006263483.1 coordinate 388,488, forward strand.
ATAATCATAATTTAAATAGAATTTGGGTAAGTTTTATGCTTAATATTTGTATAATTAAATTCTATCACTTTAATAAACAAAAAGTAAACTATTATAATTTTAATATTATAATACTTATTAGCAAACAAATCTTGGAAAAGCCAACTATTGTGCAACAATATATTTATGTGATGATATAAGATATAAAAATAACACTTTATGGTCACCACTTCATAAATGTTTTTGGCATAAAAGTAAGTAAATTAATAGTCATATTTATATATTTTCCTTATTTTTTTAGGCAATAATAATTAATATCCTTTAATTTAAATATAATTTAATAATATTTTTTTTATTTAATCATATATATATGATGAAATATAGAAATTTATTATAGGTTGTCAAAATATAAATACAATATCTCATAATATTCCAATCAACATTAATTTTCATAAATTTTCTTATTTCCCAATTATTATTATAACTTTATTTACAATTATTGGAATTATGTACCTCATTTATATTATGTGTATTTATAAAGTAAGAAAAAAATATTTCTTTAAAAATATTTTTAATCATAAAATCATTAGAATTAATAAATACAATATATCAAATATTTTATAGGATATTAAAAAAAATAAAATGGGAAGATATTAATATAAACAGAGATATTGTATTGCTCTATACTAAAGGTCCTGAATCATTTATGGCATTAATGACAGATTTTCGACAGACACTTAGTCAAGTTTGTCAATGTATTGTAAGTTATTTTCCACTAAAAATTACATTATATTAAATAGAGATTAATAATTTACTATCATTAAAAATCTTTTCTTTTAAAATATATATTTTATGTACAATTTGGATACAATTTTATATATTTTACAGGTATATGATTGGCATAATGGAATAGAATGGAATAATGTAGCTAAGATTGGTGTTTTTGATTGGTTTGCAAAAATGCTTCATAATGAATGCCATATTGTTTGGCATAGATATTCTAATATTACGTTCGTTAATTACACAAAGCCTTAACAAAAATAATAATTCAGAACAATATAATTTAATAAAAATTGGTGATTTCCGTAACGCAATACTTCCCACAATTTTTAATTTATCTAAACGTAATATTGAACAATAAATCCAAACATTTTATTGTAAGGTTAATATAAATGCTATTATTTGAAATATATATTTTAAAATATATTATTATTTGAATTAAAATATTTGTATTATTTCTTCATATTTTACAGATTAAAAGAATTTGAAAATTTTGAAAATGATAATGATCCATTTGCTGATGTCTTCACATATACGATATGTTTTACCACAAGATTAAACTTACTGTGTTCCAATTTGTAAGTTTTCAATATTTAATAATTTTAATAATTTTAGTCAATGATATATTTTTAAAAATTATATAATTACATAATGAAAAAATATTGCTTATAAAAGCATTAAAAATGTTAATATTCTATTATGATTTTTATATATCAGTGATATACATAAAAATCATTACTATATCATTACTATATTATATATATTAAAAATATAATATATATATTTTTTTTAGATCAAAAATGGATAGATAGTTATTTAAATATTAATATATAATTATGTCATTAACAAATAAAAAACAAAATTTTATAATAAAGCATTTATATTATATATAATGAGATATATAAGATATATGATATATATAGATATATAGATATATAATTTTGTAAATATTATTATAATTTTTATAATCATAATAAATAATAAAAAAAAATTGAGATAGAGTAAAAATTAACTCAGTGCTATTTCTTAAATACTACGAAGACATTTTTTTGAAAGCAAAAAATAAAATAAAATAAGAATTAAGGATCAATGTTATCTCTAAGTATTTATAAAAATTATTTTTCCAAAACATATTTAACGTTCAAAAGATGGCGCTGAAGATTAATTCTTATCTATATCTCTTTTTTTCATTTGCTATTCTTTATGTGCTCATTTGCAGCATTCTGGAGATGGCGCTAATTTGAATATTTTTACTTTATTTCTATTCTTTTCCCTTTTGCTCTTGTTTATATTTACTTTGCAAAATTTATACTTGCATGATTGTTAATTTAGAACATAAAAAAATATAAAATGATTAATTTGATTTATTGTTTAATGTTTATGATTATCATTTTGATATAATAAATAATAGATCTATTTTGTATCTTATCTATGTTGTCTTTATTTCTAGTTATAAATTTCTAAAAAATTCCTATATAAAATTACTGAAATATTGAACAGTTCTATATATTATTAATTGTTAATATTTTAAAAAGTTCATATATAAATATAATTTGTAAATAATTTAAATTCGATGATAAGAAATAAAGAAAAAAAGATATTTATAAAAAATTATAATTATTATTTATTCTATACTTGCATATAAATAAAAATATGTATTCTAGTAATTCCAATAGCAACAAAGAACAACAAATCATTTTCTAGGGAAAAGATATGTTTTTGATTATATATTTTCAGAATGACTGACGGGCGGCAACTATTTGTTTATAGATTTGTACGTTATAAATAAGGTTTAATAAAGTATGAAAGTTTAAAAAAAATATTATAATGAAAATAATATGCCCAATGTTATTAATTAAAATTTTATTTAAATTTTAATTTATTTTATCAATGAAAATATATATCTAATAATAGCGGTTAATCTCAAGATTTGTTTTATTAACTATTAATAAAATATAAATATTATTTGCATTCGATTGATTTTATAAGTAATTGTTGAAACTCTGTACTTTAATAATTAATTTAATATTTAAATAATTTGTATTACTTAATGTCTTTCGTATGGTTGAATCTTTTCATTCTCTTGAAAATAACCAACGTACGGTTGTAAAAAGATGAAACGTTTAAAGAGCGAATTAATTAATGCTACAATTGAATCATATTTAAAACGACGTCATTATCAGGCAGGTTACATTCTTATTTTTATTTCAATAATTTTATTTAAATTTAAATTAGAATTAATAAATATGACATAACCTCTTATTATTTTTAAATATTAATTATAGACTAGCGACGTTTTTTGTAAAAACAATCAAGTATATTGTAGAACAAGTGATGAAATGACTCTGAATGCAACTGCTGCTTCTGCCACATCTCAAGATAATTCAATTATTTTTAGTGCCATTAGTATTGATGTTGCTGCTGCAGATCAAGCATATCAGCGGTACATCCTTTTGTATTTAAAATTTTTATAACTGAATATATATCTTTTTAATGCATTAATTTGATTATATATAATTATTGTTTATTTTATTTTAAAAATAAATATTTTCTTTAGATTAAAGATGTGGGTAAATATTGTACTCGATGATAAATTAAAAATGGAATTAAAAGGGCTTCTATACCCTGTATTTTGTCACTTGTATTTAGAGATGCTACATGCTGGTAACAGGCAAGCAGCAATTCAATTTTTAAAAACACATCAAAATGAATTCAATAGTGAAACAGAAAAAGATTTTTTAGAAGAACTATCTAGTGTGTTTTCAGTACAAGATATTGAATTAAGACCTTTAGTAAATTCATTTAGAACCAGAAAATATAAAGTGGATATGTCTGATGTTGCTCATTTATGTCTTCAACAATTTCTTTCAAAACATGGACATATAATATTAATGCAGGTAATAAAATTATAATATATCAAACATTAAATACAACAAGTTGTTAATGAAATTATCTTTTTTTAATTTTTATTAACAATATAATGGTTTATTTATAGATAATAAATACTCATGTGACAATAATTAAAAAAATGAATGTGCCTGAAACAGATACAGATGGTTGTGAAGAAACAGGTTTACGCTCTGAAGTAGGAATTAATGGATATGTAGAACAACCATTAGGTACTGGAGCTGATCGTGAAATGAGAGAACTCCAAGAGGCTATAAGATTAATCCGAAATAATGCTCATCAACCTCTACGAATATTTGCAGTAAATAATGCTGTTGAAAAGTAATTATATATAAATTGGAATTTATTTATATGAAAAGATGATTTTATTGGAGGTTAGTGTAAAAAATATTAAGAATCTTTGAGAATCATATAAAATATTTATTTTTATAGTGCGAGTAGTGGTGTAATTCCACCGAATATGGATAAATTAGCAGTAGGATTTAGTACTACAGAAATTAGATTATGGGGTATAAATGAAACAGTATTAATTAAGCCAAAGTATGAAGAACCTTCTTTCACATTTGCCTCGAATATTCCATTTTTACATCAATTTTATGAAACATCGAACAGAATGTAAGTTTCTATAATTTTAGTTTCATAATATCATTTTTTAGTTTCATAATATCATTTCAAGATATTATAATATATTTAATTTAAGTAAAATTTAAAATTATATATTTATTCATTATATTTTAAGGACTCAAGGAGGGGCAGTGATACTTAGAGGTCATACAGACATTGTACATGATTTAAGGTTTATTCCAGAATCTGATATATTACTTTCTGTATCTAGTGATAAAGATATGAGGGCATGGAGACTTAATGATTATACATGTGCAGCTATTTATAGGTATTTATATTAATTTTATATGAATATTTTGTAAATGAAATTATAATTATTATTAATTATTAATTATTATTACTAATTATTATTAAAAAAATACATAATTTGTTTCAGTGGTCATAATTATCCTATATGGTGTATGGATCTTAGTGTATTCAATTTATATGTAGCAACAGGATCTCATGATAGAACTGCTAAATTATGGTCTTTAGATAGGATATATCCATTACGTATATTCGCTGGTCATTTTTTAGACATAAATGTACGTATTTTAGATTAAGAAATAGATTTTATTTTTGTAAATTATATATGAATTTAAAAAAGATAAATATGTAAAGAAAAAAAGAAAGATGATAATTTTTATGTTAATTTTATTATGTATATTATATATATGTTTTATAGTGTGTAAAATTTCATCCAAATGCTCGATATTTAGCTACTGGATCTGCTGATAAGACTGTGAGATTATGGGATAAAGATGACGGAAATTTATTAAGAGTATATATAGGTGCGCAATCAACAATTTACAGTTTAGCTTTTAGTCCAGATGGAAAATATTTGGCAGCTGCAGGTAAAACATATATTATAATTATAATTTCATTTTTTATTAAATAATGAGTATTTTATAAGCTATAAAATTTAATTTTTTTTACATATATTAATCTTTTATATATATTTTATATGTAATTATATAAATATTTTTTTGCATTAATATTCTATATATATATTTATTTAAATAAATTTATATTTTATAAATTAAAACTTTATTTTAGGTGATGACAAATCCATTTTTGTTTGGGACTTAGCAACTAATGCATTGTTAACAGAACTTAAAGGCCATGAAGACACAATTATGAATTTAGATTGGAGTTTTGATAGCCAATACATTGCTAGTGGAAGTTTAGATGGCACTATTCGTTTATGGCCTACACATGATCATATTAAAACTGTTAATAGGTAATTTTTAACATTATAAGGTATTTCTATAAATTGAAAAGAAATATATTTTTAATATTTTATAGAATTATATTATATTTTATTATATTATGTATTTTTATTATATATTGTTTCATATAGTAATTCATCAAATCTAGTACCTGAAACGGAATCACCACAAATATACTCAACTTATTGTTCGAGTATTCTCTCTTTACATTATTATAATAAAAATAATTCACTCGTGTGCATTGGAACTGTGGATAATTTGTAATATATTGAGGAAATGAAGAATATTAAATACGTATATTTGTAAATAACGCCTTTTATTATTTTTCTTTGTAAATTATTACATTGAATAAATTTTTTTTTAATACTGCAATATTGTAACACAAAAAAATGCTAAATCTTACTATCAAAACTTTTTAATGTATTATGTAACAAACGTTGAAATAATTTGTTTTGCATAAAATCCGAGAAAGAAGATGAATGCGAACCACAATATGGGCCTCCATGTTTCGATATTTCTCGTTATTCGTAATGGTTCAACATTATGTGTTCGTATACTGAAAACGAAACCTTCAATTAATATTAAAATTGTTTTTTGAAAGTTTCTATTATTTTATATTTTCTTATAATTTTAACTGTTTATTATAAATTAACATATTATTAATATATATATTATATATATATATATTATTTTGCATTTAACTGAATATAGTTTTTTATTAAATGAATTACCATGATTTTAATTGCTTTTCAACAGTTTTAGCAACATTTAATTCCAAGAAAGAATTTTGTTTCGTAATTAATCGATCTCTATCTTTTACATTATTAGTGATGTCACAATTTACGCTATAAACGCTACTATTTTGGTCATTTCTTAAGAGATTATTATTTTCTTCAATTGAATTTCTTCGTAACTCGGTATGTTCAAAAATGTCACGTAATTCAATGACACTATTTGCACTGCTGAAATATGAAAAAATATATTTTTTTTTTTACTATTCCAAATGTTATATTATATTATTGCAATAGATAATAAGAAAATAATACAAACTCCGTTCGATTTAATTTTTCGTTTTCCCATTTTTGTGTTTCGAAACATAATGATGGACGTCTTAAAGTAACTCTTCCGGAAACAGAGTTCCGTTGTCTGGGAACTTCCTGAATATAAAAAGAATTAAAAGTCTTTTTTATCTTTAACATTTTTATACAATAATTTGAATAACATTATAAGATAAATTAATTTATGAGATAAATTAAAATTAAATTATAAGGAATAATATAACAAATGCCTTTAAAACATCTTGAGAATTTAAAGGTCGCGTAATTGTAGCGATGCTAGCTCTTCTCCTAGCCATCTAAATAAAATTAAGAAAAAATTAATTAATAATATATCGTTGATAACGTCTATATCTATAATATATTTTTTTCTAATATATTATTAATTTTTGACAAACCATTGTTCGATTATTGCAAGGTAATCCATTTCTATATCGAATTTTAGGTAAATCATCTCCCATTTCTCCAGAAGTTTCTTCTATCATAATATTATTCTTCAATAATATTTGTCTAGAAAATAATTTTTAAAGTAAATCATATCTAAGAATTATTATTTTTCAAATATCATTAAAAATCATTATTTTTCTTTAAAAAAAATTCAATTTAATTTATTATATAATAAAAAAAAAAATTCAAAGAAAGAAAAACTTTGAAGAAAGTGTTTACTTGATTTCTTCAATATCTGTTGCTAAATTTTCGCATCTGGATCGTAATAATTGCAGATACTTGTCACCTATAAAAATCGCTCTAGAAAGTCTGTGTTCTTGATACACTGCTCCTAGTGTTTCAGCAGCGCAAGAAATTCTATGGGCCGATCGTGCTATCATGTCTAACCGATGACGAACTTTTTCTACTTTGTCTATTGACTCTTGATCCGTGCAAAGTGAACATAAATCCTATTATCAAAAAACAATAGATTAGAAATTAATAATAAATAATTTATTATTATACGAGATTATATTGTTTTAAAAATTATTTAAAAAATTTTTTTAAAAATTAATAAAATAAATTTTTTTTAAAAATCTTTTAAAAATTATTATGTTCTTATATTATGTTTTTTTTTTTATTTTTTAAAAAAATTGTTTATAAATATTTTATATCGTAATGAAAAATAAATTTAATTTTCTAAGAAAAATATTGATATTTTTAATTCGATATTTAAAAAAAATTTATAAAAGATTAAGGATTGAAAAGAGATAATATGTTACATTTACTTTTATATCCTCTTGCATTCTTTGTATTTCATTCATAAAATTTCGTTCCGATTGATCTCGTTGACGTAGCGATAAGACCATTCTTCGATGCAAGGTAATTCTATCGGAACCAAGTCCTATAGAAAACGCAATATATTTGCGCTGTAATTAAGAAACGGATCAATATCTATATGAAAAAAATATAGATTTACATTTATAAATTTATATTATATAAAATTATATATTCGATAATTTATTAACCTCGAGCTCTTTCTCCGGTAAATTTTCTCTGAAACAAGAAATGGAAAAAGAAACAAAGAGATTAATCAAGATTATTGAAAATTCATATGTAATAATAAATTTAAAAGAAATGATATTGTTTGAATTGTACCTGTACACGTTATCTATATCTTTCGAGCACGATAATCCGATGATCTGTAACCTGATATCGTTAAAACTAGGAAAAGCTAGAAATTGCACCCTTTCATCGAACGATTCTTCCTCTTTCATGTATTTGCAACGGCATTTTGCACGATGGTATCGTTCGCAGTCACCTTCCGATAAAGACCTTCTCGTGGCAAAAAATCTCTGAGACGGACAATATCAAATGATATACGTATAGATTCGTGAATAATTTATAATTATTTATTATTATTTTAAACATGGACATGGTTTTTAATATTTTTCATTTCTCTATAAATATTTTATTACGCGACCAGAACTGAAAAGGAATTTCAATAAAAGCATCCGGATGCTTTATTTCGAATTTCCCAAAGATATAAGTATACCGCCTAACGTTTGCTCGTTCGCAATGCTTCCAGAGCAAATATTATTTTTCCTATCGAACGGAATAGATCGCCAGATGTAATGCGATCATGTGGTATAGTAACAACGATTCAAGATACGTAATATTTCGGATATCTAGCAATGTGGAAGATAGCGTGTTTGTCACAATTTTCTTCCTTTTTCTTTTTTTATTCTTTAATCCAGATTATTCCAAAACCGGCGAATTATCTCGTGATATAAATCATTTTGATGACACGAATAATTGGAAACAAACGTTTAATATATTCACAGAAATTCACAGAAATAATTGGGAATACCGTTTAATACGTTTTCACGAGAAAGGAAAAGTTTTAAAAAAAGCGACAAACGATATATTAAAATGATTACCAACTTGTCGCTCCTCTCGTTTCGAACGAAATTCCTCAGGATCCTCGCTTTCCTCGTGCTCGTCAATTTCCCTCGAAAGTTTCCGCGATGATTCAGTCATCGAGCAAAACAATGACAAGGGTTGCGACAATGGACTGTCACTTTTCGATCGCCGCCTCTCGATCTTCCCTTCGTCCCTCGAACATAACGCAGCGTGCATACTCCGTTCAATCGAATCATCCTCGCTATCGGAACCAATCGAGCTATCCTCGTGACTCGACATTTCGGCATCGACTGATGTATATTTCCCGAGGCGACCGGCACTCGATGCGTTCACAAACGAGCGGGGATACTCCGAATCTTTGATCTTAACCAGATCTGCGAATCAAAAAGGAATAGATCTTCAACAATATACATTTTATTTTTAGTCTTTTTTCTCTTTTTTTCCCCCTCTCCCCCCCTTTTCTTTTTTTCATCTTTTAATTCGATTCGAAATTGTACGGTGGATTTACCGATGGAACGGGAACAAATTGAACGTGTGGCATGCATTGAATTTCCACGATGGAAATCGATTGTCCCATTGGTCGCGTCGTTCGTCTCGCCGTTTCCAATTTTTTTCTCCGCGAACGATCGGACGGTGTTGGTCGGATCGGTTGATGAATCGTTCTGGTGGGAATTAATCGCGACATTTTCATCGGCGACCTAATCGAAAGACAACGATCGTTAAGAGTAAGGAGATGATTATTTTTAACTCTTAACGGTCCAGCGTTTCAGCTCTAAGTTTAGACAGTGTGTTGGATGTCTGATAAACCGAGTGTCACTGTAATGGATAGTTCTCCTGTGGTATTCAGGATGACGATTGAAATCAGGCCAAGGTTCTCTTTCTCTTATTTCGCTTTTTGATCGATCGAAACGAACGAGAGCAATTTTTCAATTTTTTTAAACTCGTAAACGATTTGAACAAAATCTAATCGATGCGATTACATTTTTTTCAACACATTCGGTGAATCTGCAAAGCTCTTTATCGTGTATTTTTCACAAATTACTGATATTAGTATAAATGTTATTATCCTCGCTATCGTGCGAATATTAAAAGATGAAATATGAAATAAAAATTTATTTCGTTTATGCATATTAGAAGGGAGCAAAATATGAATATTCGCTAAATAAATTTATTCTCGGGGAACGTGTTAAAAAATTATATCTCTTTCTCGAGAATCAATTTCACTACAGATTTCTCTAATTCTCGAAACTCATCCCAGTGGAAAATTTCATGAACGCGTGAAATGAAATATCACCGAATTCGTTCTTCACCGCATTCAGATTATTCCTAACGAAAATATTTTTGATGCAGTAGATCGATCGAATTTCTACGAAATTAATTCGGCACGTATGAAAGATCTCTGTTTCGCGAAAACGGGGACTGAAATATCCAGCCAAGGAAAATAGAAGCAGGGGCCGTTAAGAGTTAATTGATCGATATAAGTGTGCGACCGTTCTGTACTATATCAGCTTACTTTCAACTCGGAATAATTCCCATTATTATTCAACTTATAATGTTTCCCGATCGAAGTCTCGGTAATCGTGGAATAATTATCCACGATCGTATCCTCTCCAACTTGAGACAACTCGACCGTCTTTGGAGATAACGAACCAACTTTCGAAGCTTGCCCGTTATTCGAGGATGGCTTTTCGCTAAGACGATCCGGCGATGAACTGTTCAAAAACTTGCCACTCTCGATCAACGAACGATAAGTTACCAATTCTCTTTTGTGCAAACTCGTTTGTTGATCAGCTTCATCGATATCGTTCGAATCGTTATCCTCTTGAATACCATCGATTCGAACGGATGGGCTGCTCGAGGTTCGCCTAAAATCGAGCATCTCCTTTTCCTTCTCTTGATCGATCTGCGCGATCACGTCGAACGATCGATAAAACACGGACAATTTCCGTTTCGGTATTCTTGATAAGTTGCACGCCTCGTTCGACGTCGCGTAATTGACCATCTTCAAGCACGTGACCTTTTGTTTTTGGCCCGTGTTTATTTCCGCCGATCGGTGTTGCCTCGTCGATTCATCCATTTGTCGATTCTTCTTTTTCTTCTTCTTTATTTTCAACTCGTTGAAATTCGCCTCACCGCGAAGAGGAACGACACACACTTATATTGTTTTCCTTTCACACCTATTCAAATTGAAGAGAAAGAGAGATGAACAGAGTTGGAATAATAATTTTTCTCCGAGTTTAAATTTTCGGGCGCGAGGAGGGGACACGTGAAAGCGATCGAGGATGATGAACGGGGATCATGGAATGAATCGATCCTCAACCACGATCTCAACTTGACGAAAACACCCACGGAAAGTTGTAACACGGTTAACCGCGTACTGTTAAGCAGATTATTACGTAATAGAGAGAATGGTATCAATGCCAATGAGGAAAGAGCGTAGCGATCCGCGCGTCAAATAAACCAGTACGTTTTAGTAATTAAACGGGGATGAGAGCGTAGCGATCCGCGCGGTTTTACCACCCGCGATAACATCATCATCCTCCTCCTCCTCCTCCTCC
>NW_006263483.1:400186-402716 GCF_000469605.1 Apis dorsata
ATACATTAGATCCGTTCGTTAATTAGAACCGTCACCGATTTACCCAATTTAGCGCGGCGATCATATCATTGAAGCGATAAATTGGCCTGTCCTTGCTACTGGATGGATAAACGTTAAATCGGCACGTTAAACATCCACACATGCTTCGAACTTCTACGCGCTAACTCATTAAGACGTATGCGCATATAACTACTCGTGTATTCATAGTATAGACAAACGAGTCTTAATTGCAATCACAAATATTCGTCCGCGGTTGTACGCGTGCGATGCATAATGATCCGCGTTAGGTATATATCCTCTTCGTCTATTAACCAATCTAACATCGTCATATTTGTCGAAAGCATTAACAATCGATGTAACTCGGATGTAACTCGTGCGAGATCTTCCCGGAAATTCTCACGGATATATAAACAGACGATAAATATTTCATATCGAAAAGATCGAACATTTTTTTTTAATCATTTTCTCGAATCATTCTGTAATCGAGTTAATCGCGATAATTTATTTATTTTTGTAATGCAATTGTAATTATTTCTTTTTTTTCTCATTGTATATCGCGAGATATTGATTCACCTTGACCTTGATATTATAATGAAAATCCAATTACATGTAATAATATTGGATATTTTTAACAAGATTCCATGCGCTAGCTAGAATCAGCTGCGTTTCTCGACTATATATAAAATTTTCAAGTTTTTCAAAAAAAAAACGAAACTGAGATACGTATATATCTTTATATCCCCTTCCCTGCCCCGAGATATATGTTAATTTATCTATTCCATTTCAACGAATCGATTAAACTAGATTTTGCGCAACTTTCACTTGGTTACTCACGAAGGGGGATCACCGTGCTCGTTTGAAATCTGATTCGTCTTCGAACCGCGGATGAATAAAGAACGATCTAAGAAGAATTGACGTGACGTAAGATCGATGTAAGGAATAAATTTTCTCTTACCCAGTAGCGCAGTTTTTTTTTTTACGCGTATTCGAGAATCGTGCGTTCTTGGTAACGCGTCGACTCGTGCCCCTCATTCAGAAAAATCGTAGCGGAAATGATGGCATTTCGCGGATTTCCTTTCGTTCATTCTCATGTAATATCGGTTAAAACAAATTTCATGGGATGGAAAATAGCGTGATAAAGATTGAAAATAAGTAACTGAAGGAATACGACTGGCACGAAAGCCGCAAGCAGACTGAATGCGAATGCGTGTAAAATTGCTCTCTTTCTCGCTCTGCCTCTCCTCTCCTTTTCGTTCAACCAATTCTATCCTCGGCTTCCCTCTTTTTCCCTCTTTTTCTCACTTTATCCCAGCTTTTTGTTTCTTTTTCTCACCTCTTTTCCCCGCTCCCGTGTGTATGTACTTCTTTCGCGTTTCCATGCTCTTTTGATCCGGAAAAAATGTTGAAATGTTTTCAAAATGTATATTCGACAAGTATATGCATACATTATAAATGTATCCGGGGAATCACACACAATATCTGCTCACTCATATAAACATAAAGATTTCCCTCGTATAAGCTTGTATTATTAATTTCATTGTTCATCCATTTGTACTGTAATATAAAATAGAATGTTTTATTCATTGTTATGTTTCAATAATTTATCGTAAAAGAAATGTTAACTTAATGAAAGAAGATAATTCTCTCTTATTATAGCTATCAGTTTTGAGTTTATTAACCTCCTTATTGATTCATTAATTTCTTTATTACTTACTGTCGATTTATGAGATTTTTTTTTAATGATTTATAAGAGATATAGCCCGTTAATTTATCATCGATTCGTAATATTTCTTTGTTATTCGTTAATTATTTATAACGGATAGATACTACGAAGATCGTCTTTCCTACAAATATTTTGTAACAATAAGTTAATTATAATTTTAATATCTTGTAAAAAATTTATCGACTATACAAATACTCACTCTGACGTTTTTAGAGAAGATTTGGTCTTATGTTTAACAACGATTTAATTTTTTTCTATAAGATTAAATCTTCAATTTATCAAAATGGAAACAAAAAACTTGGAATAACGATTTTATTATGGTTCACGTACGATTATATCTCTTATACCACGGTTATTTTTACGCATATGCATTTTGAAGAAAGTATTTAGGCCAATGTCGTATCATGTGTGAAAACCCACGAGTTCTATTTTTATGGGAAACCCTGTGGTAAATTATTGTGCAGTTTCGCGATAATCAAGATTTCCTGTATCAAAAGAAATACTCGGTAATCTCGGTAAAATAAAATATATGTAGAATTTATCTCTAATATAGTTAAATTGTAATACATTAAAGAATCATCGAATCTTATCTTATTATGTTAACGATTAATAAAAAAAAATAAAATTCGGATACTGAAAGAAAAACTTGAATAAAATTTTATATTTATGTACGTATACTTTTGTTAAAAATAAATACTTATCGTTCACGGTCATCCAACGATGACCCAACTTTATATTCTACATTAGAGTTCTCCATATTTTTCTTTCACTTCGATATTTTTTTTTTTTTTTTTTTTTTTTTCCCCT
>NW_006263483.1:403033-423551 GCF_000469605.1 Apis dorsata
TATCTCGATTTAAAAATATTCAGCTTCGAACCAATTTGATTTTCAACCGATTATATGAAATTCGAAACGAAATTTGTTAACGAACTTAAATAACAAACAATAAAATAACAGAAAAGAGAAAAATGAATCGATGATAAATTACGTTATTCGACGAATGATAAAACATAATGATTAATAATTGCGTCAAAATTTATCTTAAGTCAATAATATTTTCACTCACTTAATATTATATAAGAATTTTTATCCGAACCAAGATCAATTGTTTCACGATCGTTAATTGTATTCCAATTATCGTAATTAAGTACATCAAGAAACATCACTGAATTAATATCAATCATATATTCGAGACTGACGTCTGGTCTGAAATAAAAATTAATTTCGATCAATGATGTATTTTTTTTGTGATATAATTTTTAAATGAAGATTAATATGAACAATTGTACACAACTTTGTACGTCATTAATGATTTATTGAATTGAAAAAGAAAAAAAAAAAAGAAAAAGAAAATTCAAGAATCGTAGTTTTATTGTATTGTTCAAATCCGGTTCGCGGCACATACAACGGCGAATACGTAATATACTAATCGCTGTAGTATACTTATCCAGTATTTTTTTCGTTTTGATATTTTATTCTTCCTTTTTTTCTCTTCTTTGAGATCGAAACATGCTTCAATATTTCTACGAATCTTTCCTTTCTGCCTGATTCATGGCATCGACTCGAGCTTGCTTGACCATCAGTTTAGTCTTGAACTGCACGCCACGCGCATTAACAACGTTTATCAACAACGTTTTATCAACAACGTTTTATTTTGTTTTTATTCGTGTCGTTTTTTATTATCAAGGAAATGTGCAACCACATTCTATCGAATGTAATTTTCGTTTCACTTCTTGTCATTCTATCATACGCGATCGACGACGAACTTTACGGTAAATAAATTTTCTATGACAGTATAAATAAATGTGAATGTGTGTATCATTTATATGATTATCTTCGTGCTAAACGATATGTAATCAAAAAAATCAAAATTTGTAATCATCTTGTTTAAGAAGACATTTCGTCATGAATACCGATAGAGTCGGTTTTTATCCAGTTTTTTCTGGAAAAAAATATCTGTTCTCTTTCATGGACTTTGTTTTAAGTTTTATCCACTGAATCTCTAAAAAAAAAAAGAAAGAAAAAACGAAATCTGGATCTCTTCTCTCTCGTGAATTTTGTTGACTAGAATTATGATGAACTGTTTGTTCTTCGTCACAACGATACGTGTATCATTATAACGAATATAACTAGTCTTCATGAATTCCACGATGCAAACAAAATATTTAGATATACCTTACTCGTAGATGTTTCAGATGTGTTTTTTTGTGTGACGTTATAATTGCATCACTATGTATCATAAATTCAATTCTTCTTTTGACAAATTATAACAAATTATATCACGAATCATGTTCGATATTGTGTTACGCTGTATTAAAAAAAAGGACAAATATAAATTTAAAATCCTATATCTTAGTGTACTCACATTTTAGATTAACGTGATAATGTCACAAGGAATAAAACGAATATTCTAATATGTATTTCTTATTTTTCTTTGTTTCTATTAGAAGGGAGTCAATGTACGTTGGAAGATGGTAAAACAGGCATCTGCAAGAAATTAACCGATTGTCCAATGAGAATACGAGAGGTGCAACGAGGCATAAGGCATTCAGCTTCAACGGGAAGATGCGGGTTCTCTAGTTTTATTGAGATCGTTTGTTGTCCTATAATAAATTTCGAAAGAAAAGTGTTGCTTCGTCCGGCTGATATTGGTATGAGCATTTATTATTCAAAAAAATATCGAATGAGTCACACAGAAGGCAATCTAATCAATTCATTAAGATAAAAGCAGATTGAGTCATTATAGGTTATTAAAATTTCAAAAAATAAAATAAAGTTGATCAGTTTGACTTCTGAATGACTTCATGAATGAATACATAATTTAGATTAGAACTTTAATAGTAAAATATTAATTCGAATATTATATTGCGAATCATTAATAAATTTTTATCAAATCTGTTTTTTATAATTATTCTTCGGATGTATCGATAGTTTATTATCAAAGATCGATAGAAGAAGTTTATATTTCGGCGTTATTTTTAGATCTAGAAATGCTTATAACGTGAAAGTTTAATAATTTATGATATAATTGTTGATCATAATATGATGTATAAATTCATATGCCTATCATGTATTTGATATGTGAAAAATGTATGTACACATACACAAATCTGTAGATAATAATTAATGTTTAGAAATACAAAAGTATTAGAATTAGTTCTATCTTTTATTAATTTTCAAAATAGTTTGTTATTATAATTATTTTATAAAATAATATCGTAATTTTTAAACGTTTATTTAAAAAAAAAATGAGAAGAAAATTCAATGAGAATTTATCTTAATATCAAATTTCATATATTTTAATCGAATTTGAAATAAAATACAAAAATGTATAAAAGTATAGTGAAAAAAAATTCATTGACAAAACATCGTTATCATATAATGCATATAAATCAACTGCTACAAAGTGATTTGCATGCCTCATTTAAAATTTAAATAACTGGTCTTTTTTTTAGTTGAAAATTTATGAATAATACGTAAAATAAAATTGTACGTATTATCGAAAAGAATACAGTCTTTTTGAAGAATTTTTTTTGTTACTTATTTAAAGAACCAGCGTCATTTAATGATTTATTTTATTTTTATATTATTATTATTATTATTATTATTATTATTATTATTATTTTTATATTATTTTATATTATATATGATTTATATTATTATTCATATTTAGTTCATGATTTACATTTCTATAGGTCTAAATAATTATTATACATAATTTTATAGCTAAATCATTTTATTCCATTTATTATAATAACACGATTTTCAGCTTGTCAAGAATACGGCAATAATGTAACAACAAAAGATGAAAAAAATTTGTCTCTCCATATATTTAATGGAAAATTGGCTATGTCGAGTGAATTTCCATACGTAGTGGCTTTAGGATATGAAAACGACAACATTTCCGAACCTATCAAATACAGTTGTGGAGGTAGTTTGATATCTTCTCAGTATGTATTGACTGCGGCACATTGTGTCAATAATATAAATGAGAGAATACCAATCGAAGTGAGTATTATTAAAAGATTTGAAACCAAATCAAATTAGCAATCTTCTATTAAACTTTTACGCGTTGTTCCAGGTACGACTAGGAAATGAAGATATACAAAGTATCGAATCTAACGTGCAACGAATTCCGATAAGTGACATAATATATCATCCAAAGTATAAACGCAGTACACAATATAACGATGTCGCTATTTTGAGGCTGAAAACGAAGATACAGATTTCGAAAACGACTAAACCAATTTGTCTTCAAACTAAATCCTTAAGATCATTGAAGATAACACCGAGAACATCTTTAATAGTGATTGGATGGGGCGCTACGAGTTTCGATGCCGAGAATTCTGTCAAATTGAGGAAGACGCCTAGTCTCAGGTGAAGCAAAATTATCTCTAATAATTTTTAATCAAAATTCTATATAATAATTTCTAATCTAAATTACGAAATTTAAGATAGACTTGTCTTCTAAACATTTTTGCATATTGTCTTTATTCGATTTAAATTTAAATTATTAAAATTATAATGAAACTTTTTTATTTATAATATTTGTTTCAAATATCACAGCATTGTGAGTAGAGAAGAATGCGAGAAACACTACGTAGGGCATCCAAGATTACCTAATGGCATCGACGACAATTTCATTTGTGCTATAGACAATAATGCCAGTCGAAGGGCGGATGCTTGTCAAGGAGACAGTGGAGGTCCATTGTTAATGATGACCGAAAAAGGTGATAGCGTAATTGGAATCACAGCTTTCGGTAATACTTGTGGTTCACCTGCCCCGGGTGTTTACACCGCGATTTATTCCTATTTAGATTGGATCGAGGAACATGTTTGGACGAATAAAAATGAGAAAAAAAATATGGTGAAGACAGAATTTTTCAACATTACGATCACGTTCTAGTGAAATACACTTTACATGTGTTTGCCAATACGTATCTCAGGTAATGATCTCTAAGTAATGGAATTCGATTATATCATGGAGATTATTTTGTATTACGAGTTCTGTTAGATGATCATACGTGACATCGCAGATGATTAATGAACTGTCATAGATAAAAGGAAAAAAAAAAAAAAGACGAGAAAAGGGGATAAACATTAACAAAACCCTCTTTTATTTATTCACATTCTGTACAAATAGTATTTTACATAATGTCTGATAATATCTATTTACCAACTCGAGTATTGACCGGTAATGTGTGATAAGCATCGATTTGAATACTCATTAAAAACAAAGTTCAATTAAAAAATAATAGAATATTGAAATAAAGAGATAGACATCGTTGTTCAATGTTATTACGAATCGATCATATTATTTTATTTTAGAAAACGGATGAAACGAAAAAAAAAAAAATTGTTAAACTGATATAAAACTATAAAAAAAAAAGATTTTACAAACGATTCATTTACGTTTAACAAGGGCCTCGTATCTTCGAAGTTATTACTTTTTAAGATAAGATGCAAAAAAACATACCAGCACCAAGATTTAAAGCGATTCCAAGTAATCTACGATATAAGTTTCCACGTTTTCCTCATAATGATTAAAATTTTGTAAACCACAAAAACCATATCAACGCATATAAGATATATCCATGTCTCGCGTGGAGGGTAAGTTGTCGGATTTATCATAGAACATCGAAATCCTTATTTATTCAACAAAGGGTGTACAACGAATATGATACAAGTGTACGCGATATGCGATGTAATACTGTTAACGATCAGGTGCAATTAGTAGATATATAATTAATTTACAGTCTAACGAACGAGTTCCAAAGAATTTCATTATTCCCACGGTCTGTCCGTGACGCACGATTCAAGCGAAATTAATCGGGAGTCGTTTCGTCGTTCATCAACTAACCGTAACTTCTTATCTTTTATTCTTTGAAAAGATTCCGTGCGTTAAAGAAGAGATATTTCCATCGTATAGTAAACGTATTGTATTCCCATCACCATCTAAAAAAAATCTTCCAATTTCGTAATTGAAATTTAACTTTCTTTCGTCGAACCGAAAAAATTGACGGAGCAAAAATAATCCAAAATACAAGATTAGAGAAGAAAAAGAAGATCGATCAAGAATTATCTAATAGCATCTATAGTCCGTTCAAAATCGATCAACCGTTCAAAATTATCATCGGGACAAATATATTTTTGAACGATCGATCGATTTCAAACGAACCAATACGATATAGCAACAAGAATAATCTAAAAAAAAAAAAAAAAAAAAAAAAAAAAACAAAAAAAAACAAATAACTAAAAAAAAAAAAAAAAAAAAAAAAAAAAACAAAAAAAAACAAATAACTAAAAAAAAAAAAAAAAAAAAAAAAAAAAAGACACGAATGAATTTATCTTCTTCGAAGCCTGTCCACGCTAAAACGACCCTCGCCACAATTGTATCTTACAATTTCACCCCCATTTAGTGGCTATAGTGTACAACGATCTAAGAAGTTCAAGCGCCCTATTGTCAGACGCGAAGCTCTCGTCCTCCTGGAGGGAATTATTCTCGTCCGATACCGTCCCCTTCTCCGATCGTCTCGCTACATTCGCCGAATTTTCCGTGGTCGAGCGAAATTTCCGGCTCTTCCTACTCCTGAACGTGGTCACAGGCGGCTCGGTAATCAACGGCGCGGTCGAGCCGCTTCTCGCGTAATTAACCGGCTTAACGGCGGGCAGATTGAGCTGATTAATCTCGGCCACCACGTTTTTCGACTCCTCGGACGAGAATTCGTTCACGGGCAATCTGAGCAGCGCGTTCAACAGCTCCTCCTTCTCCCGTTGCAACGTGTTGTTCGCCGGATCGTTGCAATGCCGTATCAAAAGGAGGACAAGTTGTCGAACTGTCTCGTTATTATCCGCCTGTTTCATCACCCTCATCAACGTATCGGTGCTCGAAGCGTTTAACTTGCCGAACAATTTCTCCGCAATTTCGTTCTCCGTCCCGTTCGACTTGGCCGTGTAAGGAAGCAAAGTCACCAACCCACCCTGTTGGCCAGCCAACGATTTCGTCGACGTGATGGAGGACGTTATCGTGGTAGTGATGCTGGATCGCGTGGTGATCAACGGCTTCGGCGTCACGGTGTTCTCCGTGAACGAAGTTGGAAGCAGGGAGAAGGTGGTCGGCGAATCCTTGTCCCTGGACGATCTTTGCACCGACGTATCCTCGTCCGTGAACGACGACTCCTCCGAACTGGTCAACGTATCGTCATCGAAGGAAGGCGTGTATTCTATCCTCTCTCGACTGTCCGTGACGCTGAACTGCGTTCCCGTTGACACCGTCGATTCGAGATCCGACTCCAAGTCGTAGTTGATCCTTTGAGGATCGACGAACACGGAGGTCTCCCACAGATGAGTGACAGCCGGTGACGAGGTCCAATGATCGTTGTCCAATACCTTGGATTCTTCCTTCTTGCGATTCGTGGCTTCGAACGTGTCGTTAGAATCGTTGGCGTAAAACGTTGTGGTCTCGACGCTGGATACAGTTGTTGTTACGGGGAATTCGGTTAGAAGGGTTGTCGTAGGCGTCGTTCTCTCGGTTGTCTCGATATTATACTCGTCCACGCGATTGTAAAGATTCCTGAATTTCGTGTAACTGTTTCGCGACGTTGGCAGGGAAATTCCAACTTTCGCCTCGGTCAACAAAGATTTTTGTCGAGGAATTTTGAAGGGTTGCTCGGTCGACGTCTCGTAATTCTTGGTCGAGGCGAGGGTGGTGGCGCGTACGTTGTGCGTCGATGTCGATGTGCTGGGATAATTCTCGGGCCTCAGAGACGCGGGAATATTATCGTTTCCCTTTCGAATCGCTTGGGAACGAGCGTCGAAGAACGGAGGACTCAGTTGTTGCTCGGGCTTTTTGCTCGTCGATTTCTTGTTCCAATTGTAGGTAACCATGTGCACGAACATCGATGGCGACAAAGGCGTGGGTGAGACGACGTAATTATCGCTTATGGGGGTGGTGACGAACGATATTTTATCCGTGTACGGTTCGGCGATTGTCGTGGCGCTGTTATTTTGAAAACCCCCGACTCGATTCTGGCTCTCGTCGGAAGAAGGAAGATGGCCCTCCGTTGGCTCGACGCTTCCTTTGTCTATCTCGTTATTCCGATTGTAGAATCCGCTCGTGTACGGTGTGCTGTTCGCCTCTGCTGTAAACTCTGTGCTCTCTGTTGGTGGCGTGGAACTCTCGAAATAGTTACTAGAGACGGGACTCAACGATATCAAGTTCGTACTATATTCGAAGAAATCTTGGGCAGATGTTCTGGGCGTAGTGTAATAGGTACTTGGCAACGTGCTCAAGGTCTCGTAAACATTCTCTTGTACCGTGGTGCTGGGTAGCTCGAAAGTAGTGGGATAAGTGGTGGTCAATTTCTGTCTGATATCGTTGCTGTCGTCGGAGAAATCTAAAACCTCGTCCTTTTCCCTGTCCAATGAACCGTCGTCTTCCTCCTCCTCCTCCTGGGGATAAGGGGTGGTGGTGGTACCCCATAAATCCGTTTCCAACGTAGTTCGAGATGGTTCGGTGGGTCTGATCTCGGTCAACACCTTTTTGAACGTGTCCGGATCCAACAGATACGCGGACAAAGCATGGGTGAACACTTGTGCCAATTCTCGAAGCCTGGTACCGTTCGACTTTCGAAGATCGTCCAATGATCCTCCGCTTTGTTGAAGCTCCAGATCATCGTCCTCTCCTGCGTAACTTTTATCCGGACGATCTCCCGTGATCGTCGCGTTATCGATCTCCGCACCGTCGTCCTTCAATTTGAACAATTCCGTGTACGAATCGATGGTATGTCGGGTAAGAAGGCTGGTCGGCACTCGCACCGTTCCGTCACTTTTTTTCGAAAGTATCGATCTCTGTATATCGTCGGCTGCCGATTCTATGCTCAAAGACGAGTCCGTAGTCTCGTTGGAATTGAAGTTCTCGGTAGCCGTGGAAAAGTAGAGCGCCAAAGAGTGTAAGGTGGACGGGTCGGGGGGAACGGAAACATTGGTCGCCCTCTCGCCTCCTTTGAACGCGTCGGACAGACCGGGCACGCTGTGCTCCAGATTCTTCAAGGAATGGAGCATGCTTAACACGTGCTCCCTCTCGGAGGATCCGTTCGTCTTGCTTTTACTCGACGACGTCGGTGTAGGATATTTCGATTTCGGCGTGGAAGTTTTCGTGGTGTAGGTAGGCACCGTGGGAGTGTAGAGGGTGGGTCTCGAGGTGGTGCTGGTTGCCGACGTGTACGCGTAATTCCTGGTGAACGGAACGTAAGGACCCAGAGTGGACATCACTTTGCCCTGTTTGTACGTGAAACTTCTATCGTAAGGGCTCAGATCTTTCCCCGTATTTTCTTGATAAATCGACGTGGTCTTGAACGGTTTCTCAGTGGTCGTGGTGCTGCTGATCAAGTTTTGTCGATAACCCGGCGAAATCGTGGAAGGGTTCTTCCCGCTCGGTTTCGTATCGCTGTTCAACCCATTGGACCGATTATCGATCACCGGCCTCTCCGTGCCACGTGCAAAATTATTGCTACGAAAAGACGCGGTCGACGTAGGCGACTGGTAATAACCGGTAGTCGTATACCTCTGTTGCGGAGAGCTCGTCGGTGTCACGGTGGTTTCACGATACGTATCCGTGGTCGCGTATGAACGAGCGGTCGAAGGAATCGTTCCTATATTAACCGCTCTGTTAGATTCCCTGTTATTGTTAATATTGTAGTAATTTTTATCGACGAAGCTGCTTCGAACGTTACTTCCTACAATCCTCTGGCTTCCACGATACTCGTAGTTGGTATTGGCAAATCGAAGGGATTCGGTTGGTCGAGTGTCGAAATTGGCAAACGAGTTTGTCGAGAAGCTACTCTCGGTGGCGATCTCGTCGTTGTAGGGAACAGTGGTCGCTGTGGGTGTCGGGTATTGGGTGGTCGTCTCGTAATAGTCACGCGTGGAAGTTCCTGGGAACGAGTGATCGTTCCTCCTCGTGGACACGTCGTTTTCGTTGTCCTGCCTCGAAGTGGTCGGATCGTAATTAGGATTTCTCGTGGTAGAATCCCCCCTATTGATATACAATTGATAGTAATAGTGATGCGTGTTTCCAGTGTTCTCGTTGAATCGATTCCCACGATTCCCAACGAAAGCCGCGCTTTCAGCAAATTGCTGGGATTCTTTCACAGGGCTGGTATTGCTTCCTCTGAACGTGGTCGACTCGGTATAAGCCGGAGTCACCCTTTGGGAAACGGTAGAGGTTGAATTACCTCTCAATCCTTTCAACTTCAATCTCTTCAGAGTTCCTTTATCGTCCCGTTGGGCATTCGAGTTTCTATTGGTCACGTAGTAATTTTGTGTCTTTTTCGAGGCTGTGTAATAATCTTGATTCGTGGTCGAATACCTATTCACGTTCCCTTCCTCGGTATTCCTTGTAAATTGATCGAATTGTTGCTTCAAGTTGGACGGTTGATTCGACGATTGAAACCCATTAACACCGAACAATCGATCGTTGTCTCTTTGCGCGTTCGATTCCCGGTTGAAATTATTGGCGGAGTCAAAGTGACGGGAGGATTTCACCCTTTCTCTGTTCGATTGCAGCTGGTTCTCTTGGGGAGGCTCCTCGTAAGGTTTGATCCTTCCGTTCTGTTTACCGTCGTAGCTGAGATTTTGCACGTCGTAGTAATCGTCTTGTTGGCCGCGATCTTGTTGCTCGATCGATTGTTGATAGTCGAATTTCGATTTCTTTCGACTCGTCTCGGCTCGTCTTCTTTCCTCCTCGAATAGCTGCTCGCTGCTTTGCTCGTACAGCTCGGTGGATTTGCTACAGTCCACCTTGAACCACCAATCGCAAATCAACTGCGATTGCTGAAAGATGGTACCGTTGGGACAGAGGAACGATATCTTCCGGCCATTGTCGCAGATGTGGAATACCTGAACAGAAAGAGCTTCATTCACGATTCATCGCAATTGTTCTTTTTTTTTTTTTTTTTTTTTCATTATTTTCAAAGTAAATTTAATTTCTAATTCAAAAAATTTAAAAGGGTTTACCCCTTTTTTAAGGAATATATTGTTTTTTTTTTTTTTTTTTTTTTTTTTTTTCATTATTTTCAAAGTAAATTTAATTTCTAATTCAAAAAATTTAAAAGGGTTTACCCCTTTTTTAAGGAATATATTGTTTTTTTTTTTTTTTTTTTTTTTTTTTTTCTAGGTGAAAGTTTGATATACTCTAAGAAGTTTTAAACGCTCTATTCATCGTTTGCTCGATTACGATATTCACGAAACAAACGCATTTCGCGATTTCGTAACGTGGAATCCCGCGTTTGATTAAAATAATTACGTTGCTGCAAGATATATATTAAGCTGTTCGTTACTCACTTGACAATTTGTCTCCAAGTCCGCGTAGTAACCACCTTTCAGGCCGCGACAGCTGAACGAAGTGGTTGGAATTGTCGTGAGTGCTGGAAAGTCTACTCCGGGCTGTCCTGTCACGCCTAAATTAAAAGAGCAAGATCTCATTGTACACAACTTGATCGTCTCGTTTTTTTTTTTTTTTTTTCGAAAAAAAAAAAGAATTCGCTGACGTTTAATCTCTCAGCAGGAAATATAGGAACATTTTTTTTCATTCATTCATTTGTTGGCTCTCGTGCAAGCTAAATATTTTTCATGCAACCGAGGTATTCTCTACGAATTGTAAGAATAATATTCATTTCGTTCAAAGAAAAATTATTATTATTATTATTATTATTATTCGGTTTAAATTCGAAAAAGATACATAGAAAATGATCGATTTGAAATATATGATATATTCTCGTTCGAATTATAGTTAAAATTAAAATTATCGTTATACAAATATATCGATAATAATACATCGAGTTTAAGTTTAAATCGATATCAATATTCAAGAATTCGCGATCTCGTTTCATTTTCTATCGAGCGATATTAATTTCCTGATCCATGTTATTAGTTGTCACGTTGATAGGTTTAAAATAAAAAGTAATAACTAACTGAATGCATGCGCTTTATTCTACTTGGATAGAGGAAGCTGGAAGAGAAAGCGGCTGTTGTGTACTTATGCAGTATTATTAATAATACCCGCTCCTTTGAGCCATTCCTTGAGAAGATCCACATTTCCGAAGAAGACTGGGAAAGA
The DNA here is from genome assembly GCF_000469605.1 of Apis dorsata. Taxonomy (NCBI): domain Eukaryota; kingdom Metazoa; phylum Arthropoda; class Insecta; order Hymenoptera; family Apidae; genus Apis; species Apis dorsata. The sequence continues at coordinate 414,306 of NW_006263483.1, forward strand.
AAGGCGAAGAAAGTACTTTAGAGATGGAACGGAAGAGAGTGTAAATTGCGTACATTTAGGCGTTAGTAAGAGTATTGGTTAGGAACCTTGATAAATTTGGTACTCGCCATTCTTCTCCGGTGCCAATCTTTTCACTATTTTTCTCAACGATTCTTCGTTCTCCAACGATGCTTCTAGGCTTGATAAATCCAACTCTGACGGGAACTTGGACAAATTTACCTTCTTGTTACTATTTTCTGACTAGAAATTTACGAATTTAATTTGTAGTAAAAATAGATAATATAGTAGTTGAAATGGTGATTTTTTTTTTTTAATAGTAATAGTTTTCAAAGGAGAAATGAAGAATTGCAATTTTGTCCTATTATATAATCGTGATAATATAAAAAAAGAGAGGTAAATAAATAGTTGAATAATTTTATAATTAAATATACATGTTTACAGGATAAATGCGTTAATGAAAAATCATAATCACCTCTGTTTCGCAATTGCTGACCATAAAAGTGATCATTGAACCTGTAAAACCGAATAACGTAAGCATCATCGTTTTAAAAATCGATGAAATTTATATTTCATTGAAAATGATATTTCATTTCATTGTTTAATATTCAAACAACGCTAACGTAATATTTATTCTATAGATCAAATATAATGTAAAAAGAAGAAAAGACTCTACTCATACTTACATAAAAATATGATTATTTCAAGACATGCCATTCTGGATAAATTTTTGTGCACGATTCTGAAACAAAATACAAAAAAAAACTTGACATTTTTATATTATTACATTTCTTTTATTAATATATTTTCATAATACAAATCTAGTATCTTATAATGTTCGAATAATTATTATCATTTTGTACGTAATATAGATAAAAGTTACACGAAAAATATTGATTAATACGCATTTAAATATTGAACAATAATGTACAAAGGAATGAAAATGTAAAACATAAATTTTTCAATGAAAAAAAAGTCATCTGCCGAAACCCGGGATCGAACCAGGGACATTTAGATCTTCAGTCTAACGCTCTCCCAACTGAGCTATTTCGGCTTCTGAAGGAACGCTTCTCTATATTAAATAACAAGCATTCATTCGTTTATTTCGATCAATAAACTAAAGTATTTTTAAAAGTTATTCTTAAATTTAAATTGATCATTTAAATTGAATAAATATTATAAATTGAATCTTTTATATCCAATTAAAAAATAATTTTAATAAGAAACATTCACATAAAACAAAACTTCAGCGAAGAGATGACATTTAATCGTTTATACCTCGTAACGTAAGCATCCCATGAACTATTAATAAATAAAATACCAAGAACTTTGCTCAATCACGATAATAATCTCTTAAGATTTATGCGGTAACATATTTTATAATTACTCATCCTCCTGATAATAAAAAATTTATAATAGCTTTGTTAAATCTTCAACATAGTGATAATGAAATTCATTACAAAATATATAGAAAATATACGAGCAAAGTAGATACTTGATTAAAAATGTATTCAAATTATAATAATAATTATATATTTACATAACTACATAATATATTGTAACGTATTAATAATTCATATTTGTATTAATCGCATTGAATTTATAATCATATGTAAATAGTTTATCGAACACGAATCACTTGAAACAAAATATCGATTGCTGCTTGAACTTGCGATCAATAATCGGATACTATACATTCATCATTTTTTAAATTATCTCTTTCTCAATGAATATTCGGAAAAATTAATCGGCCGTTCTCTTCGCGTGAAAAATAAAAAGAGAGAAATAACGAATAAAAAAAAAAAAAAGGAAATAAAATTCATCACGATTCCTCCTTCGTGATTCACAATCACCCACGTTGATCGTGCATACACGTCAATCAGTGATAAACGGCCGACTCGAGTTTACCGAGAAAAGACGTTCGGATTCGATCGCGATAATAAAACCGGCAAAGGACTCGCTTGAGAACGTTGCCCCGTGATTACCCGTGAAATCGATTATCCTAATCAAATCCCTGGCCGTGGTAATGGGGTTTCCATTATATTACAATGATCCACGATGAGTATAAACGATCGGCCCGATGTCCGTGGCTCAGTGACATTCAACAATCGACAACATGAAAGCGAGTCAACCTCGTTGTCGGAAGAAACAAATAGCCGTATCGTCTTCGTTCCTACCTTCCTTTTCTTTCTCCCTTTCTTCTTTTCCTTCTTCTTTTTCTTTGTCGTCGTGACGTGTGACGCAACCCTGAAGACGAGTAGAGAATATCTTGTTCATTCTCACGGTTCACCGATTCACCGGACTTTCAAAATGATTACGGTAGTCATTAAGTTGCCTGTTGGCATTTGATGCGACGCGCAATTTATGGCTAATCCTTTGGGCAAACCGCGATGAGTATTATAATGACGTACTTTCACTCTCTCTCTCTCTCAGGAGTCCGCGACCGATACGAACCTCTCGTTGTCATTTTACTCGTCTATACTCGACCCTCCTGGATTATTGTCTTATTTCCGTTGATTGATATCGATCGTTCGACGATCAGCAAGGGGTACACGACTACGTTGTCGAGCAACGATCACGATTTTTTTTAATGGTTTCTTCCCGACGATATCAGCTACACAATACCTGCGCGAGAACCGGAGAGATTTTTTTCTTTCTTTTTTTTTTCGATCCATTCGCACGACGTATACATATGTATGCGTCTAACAAGCTTACAAGGGTTGCAGTTTCGATTTCAATTAGTGCCATTCTTTTCTCGATACCTGGGAGTCGTGTTAACGAAATTTTTCCTTTCTTTTTTCGTCGCCTACCATGTAAAAGGATTTACAAAATAATTTGCACATGTTTCGCGAGATTTTTAATGAAAGGACTCGAAGCATAAATCTCCATTTCGATAAAGATGTATCCCTCGCGTGATAATTCCTCGCAATTATCATAATCTTGATCTTGAAAAATTTGATGGATATAAATTTGATTTCTCGCTTAATAAGGGATACTATTTCGAGTTTCTAGCAATCGGTCCCAAAGGCATCGCTGGTTGGAGAAGGGAAGCTTACGGACACAGGGCCCGGGCGGATAGCGCGATGTTGAAACAATAGCCGGCAGATAGCGAAATAAAACTTGGCGTCTTAACGAGCGCGTACTCGCATACGTACCGCCTTCCTCTTTTGTAATGCTAATTCAAAGGAGGCAATTATTTCAGGAGTAACCGGTAACCTTCTAGTTTCTCGAACGACACCGACCGTTCGGTGGTATCGTCCTTAGTAACCGAGGAGAGGATACGCGCGAAAGTCACCCAGATTCCACTCCAGAACAAAATTATCACGAAGAATCAATGGAAATCCTCGTTTCGATTCGTTCATTTTTATTACTACGTATTTTAACACATTCTTTCATATTTATTTTTTTCACATTCGCGTTTCTTTTTCGACAATTATGCATCGATATGTTTTGGATTTATATTTATATTGTAAATTTGAATGGATATTTTAGGAAGAGGAAAAATTCTTTCGCCAACTCCACTTTCTGATTAATTAAAAGGAAGGTGGGTTAAATGTAGATAGCATATCGATAATATTAGTATTATTATTATCGGATTTGTAATGGTGATTAAACAATGGGGAGCAACGGTTCCTTTCATTGAGTCACACGTTCCTTTCCGGTTATTTTGTTCACCTTTGCACGCTCGAAATCTAACGAGGCGATACGGGAGAGCATCGTGTTAAGGTAACAATCGAATGAACGAATCGAGTCGCCAGATATTATCGCAAACACAGGCTGCGTGTTGCGTGAAACAGATTACTTTTCTTAACGAAGTTGAATCGAGAAAGTCGAGAGATAGATCGTAAGCTGGTCAAAGAGACGAGAAACGACTCGATTGAACGAATAAATTTCGTGAAACAATTATACAAAGTCAATACAAGTAGAAAATTATGCGAATTGTGGAATTGTAAAAAGTTGAATGAAAATATATTCCTTATTTGTATTAAATATTATACTTGTTTCATAAAGTTTTTACTCTGTATCTAATTTTATTAATTTTATAAAAAATGTTGCACGAGTAATTATCTTGATTAACTGATTATATACGATCATCTCATAGAGGAAATTATTCAAAGAAACTTGCAAGAAACCGATATAAATCGTTAATTATAGATCGTTTTAACGATCGAGTTAAAATGATTTTTTCAAATTTCAAGTTGTTATTAAAATTGGAAGAATTTTGGAAAAGGATATTTTCTTAATAATGTCAAGAAAAAATAGATTTTTATCGAGTATTTTATCGCGATAGAAAATGTCTTTGGCGTTCATTGTTTAGACTATTTGTAAAATTGAAACAGGCAATGAGATCTTTCTCCTCTCTGTCATTCGTTCAGCTTCGTTGAGGCGAATAATGGGGAAGATAATTACATGAATCAGCCGTAACATTTTTCGAAGCATTTTGTTATAGTGTAAAAGAAGAAATTTTCCCTTCCATTTAGGATTCCGGAAGATAAAAGTAACCATTAACTTCGTTTCTTTCTTTATTTCTTCTTTGTGCCGATACAGTCGTTAAAATTTAAAAAAAGAAAATCTGCATTTCTTATGAAACAAATTGGAATTTTTTTCAAAGATGAAGCGATTACATCTCTTTGTCTTCTATTTATTATTAAAAGAATTTGATATCTTTCTCTTACCGACCTTATCAAGGAAAACGTCGTGTTTTTTTGAAGTTTTTTTCCCATGTGTGCGTACCACCTTACGTAAAGCATTGTATTCATTATGGGAGAGTTCTTGTAACCGGTTGTTTCTTTCGTGACTGAGTTTTGGTGTTATAATCCTTTCATACCAAGCTATTTGTTTTCGTGCCTTCTCTCATCCTCCTCTTTCATCCCGATAATACGAGAAGATATTTCGACCATCACTCGAGATTTTGCGAATGTAAATAAAAAAATATTTGCAGAAGATGTAAACGTAGAGGAAACAGAGATGAAGTAATCGACCGAAATTATCCACCTTTTGTCTTCGCTCCACTTTCACGAAATTAATGTTTCACACTACGTCAATCCTCATCTAATTCTGTGACAAATTTCCCACCAATTATAGTTCATTGACTTGTCTATCTTACATATATATATATATATACACGAATCGAACAAGATTCTCAAAAATATCCAATCCATAATCCCCCTTTCGTTAATTAACTTTTATTCGAATCCATTACTTCGTTAAAAAATAATCTTCGAAGATCTTTGGAAAATATTTGCGAAACGTTTGTATATAATAAATCAACGTTGATTATTGCACGTTGCACGCTTTGCGAAAAGGAAAAAAAAAAAAAAAAAAATCTCCTTTCCTCGAGTCCTCGTACGTTTACGTGCGTTATGAGAACACGCGGGGCATGTTTTCGGTTCAGGAAATACCTGAACGCTCGAGATCGTTATAGAGCGGCATCTTATGAAACATCCTGTTCACGAATATACGTATGTCCGACACGTACGAGGAGACTTTCGGTCGTACTTTTCAAGAGAAGCGGAGAGAAGCGGAAGCGGTACATCTCTTACCGTCGCAGCGCAACACCGGTTTATCGGTTGTCGGTGTTGACCCTCGAGCCACACGCTTCAATCCACCGCCCGCGTTTAAGATCCGAACCGAGGAGGAAAGGTCATTTCGGGCCAGTCACCGACGCCTTTGCCGGCGAGGAAGATCGGCGAGATATCTCAAGAACGAATCTGATTAGCCGGGTCCCCCCGTGGCAAGAGATGTTAGAAAGCGGCGAGCGGCGACCACGGCAAACGATATTGAGCCACGTCGAGGAACGAGCTGCGAATCTTCCGTGGCGGATCTCGACACGATCTCCCCTCAGTGCGTTTTCGTCGCAATCCAATACGACCACGATTTAAGCAAGAATCGTGTCGTTGCAACCATCGGTCGGGCAACTATCAACCGGGAATTTTATTCGTGCTTGCCGTGTAATTTTCCACGAGATTGTCGCACGAAAAGAGGAGAGAAATGTCGAAATAATAAATGCGCCATGATTATCTATAGCCGGAGAAACGTTTCTTATTTCGTCGATAATAATAAATAGTTGAGAGGGAGAAGGAGAGAGAGAAATAGCTTTGGAAGAGATATCTCCAGGTCTCTATGGTTTTAGAGATTGCTCCTTCGGATGGATCGTTTATCGTTGCAATCGTCGCAGATTTCGTAGATTTATATTTTCGTAAGTTAATGATACGTCTAGTAGATGGAAAGAAATAATATTGAGTTTAGTAGTAGAAATTTTGATACAAACAAATCGAGTCTTCAAATAGATTTAAAATTAAGATTCAGATAGTTATAATAATATGGTCTTAAATTTTATGCAATTTTATGCACAGGAAAAGTAATGGTGATTCTTATTGGAAATGGAGACATATCGCTTTAATCTCTCAACCGTGATTCGAAAAGATACGGAAATACAATGGCCATATATAATTTTTCTCTGTTTAATATTTATAGATATATTATTATTATCCTTTTCTGGCCTTAATAAACTCGTTCTGAGAGAAGAGGTTAATCAAGTTTGAATAATTGCTGCACGAATAGTAGTAATATATATATATCTAATTTCAAAATATAATATGATAATTTAACATCAAAGACAAGGTAGTGTTAATGCACTTGATTACTCGAGTGCGTTGCGCATCACCAGCAAAGACGGAAGCGCAACGAACGAGTGACTTATACGATTTATCGAGGAGACGTTGATCCGGAAGACGAGCCCACTTTCGCCAGTAGAACAGTAGTGTGTTAGTCTATCTACGACCTCGCAGGACAACCAACTCCGCTTCACACATGCGATTGCGACTCTTTTCACGACTTCTCTTCTTTCGGAAGACACAGCGAAGAAACAGCGAATTGTTCTCTCGCGTAACGTACGAACAGCCCTCCTCTGGTGGAGGAAGGGTTGTAGAGGAACTATGACATAAGTGAAATTACGAGCACACGTGCTGTACACACCTGATATATACTACACGGCCAGCAGACACTTTCTGTTGATTCTATCGCGCTTTTGCTTCGCGCTATTATCCATTAACGGACGTAATCATAAAATAATGAGGACGATTTTCTAGGATACTTATGAAATATTATATCCAGTGAAAAAAAAAAAAAACTGTTGTTGTTCGAACGGGAGATTGGAGAGGAAACGAAAGAGATTCTTATTCTTCGCTATTTACGTCGATTTCTTCCCTATTTTCGATCTTAATTAATTATCAGACGACTTTTTTCGATTACTCTATCCTATAAAGAAATAGAATTATTCGTTATATCCTAAGAAATGTAATTTATCGCGTTGAGTATGTTTAAGATGAAAGATGGATAAACAAGATGAAAACAAGTTTCCGTATCGATTAAAAATTTTTATTTTATGCATGAAATTTATTTCACATAACAAGATACATTGTTTTCCCAACGAATACTGCTACTTTCTACGTAATACACGTAACAATTCAATTAATTTCTCAGGAACGTAAAACGTTACGTCTTCGAATGCTAATTCATCTCTATCTACGTTGAGCATAGTAATGCATCTTACGTTATTAATCTGTAATCACGGCTTTCTCCGCGAAGCGGCTAATATATAATATAACAAGGGGAGAAAAAAAGAAAAAAGAGATAGATTTAATTTTACGTGCGTGGAAACCGGAACTCGGAAGCGTGTATTTCGTGAATTTATAGGTTGTGACGTGCGTGACGTTACAGAGATAGAGTCTGTGCAAGTGTGCTCCATCGTGAGATACAACGCAATGTCGACCATGGGAACCTTTTTTCTTTATGTTTAATTAATACACAGTCATAATTATATTGTTCGACGGAGTCATATTGTTTTAGTATTTATAAGCCGATGTTTACGTCATGCTAGTAGTGTCACGAAAAATGGGTCAGTACTGAAAAAAAGAAACGTTAAATTTTTTAATTTCATATCGATGGAATAAATATTTATCGACGAAATTTTATTCATTTTTACTTGGGAAAAATATAAACTTACCTGTCGCAAAAAAAAAAAAAATAAGGATCAAAATAATTGAAATCATTGTAAAAATAAGAAAAAATATTCGGACGGATTATTTTAACAAACTGCACAACTCTGATAAATTGTGCCCAATTTAATAAACTCTGAACTTTGGAAATTTTCGTGCAAATAATTTTGTTATAATTAATTAAGACTGTAACAGACGCGTATCGATATTGCCCTAATTATGGATCGAAAGCATACCTTCCTCATTCTTCGCCAGGTACTGATAAACTTCCTATCGGTCTTTCTGCACAGAACAACAAAGTTTTCATTCCTACGCTCTACCGTAGGAGAATATCAATGAAAGCGGGAAACAAAAGGGGAAGTCTCGGTGAATCGGATTAACGACAATAGAGGAATAGAGGACAGGCGAGGGGGATGATTTCAAACTTTTTTTAATCCGTTAATCTTTTTTTTATACTATCAATATCGTATATTTTTTTTTTTATAATTTAGCGGTACATCTTTTTTTTTTAAATACGCATTCAACGTTCTTCAATATCAATGATGCGTTCGAATTCCAAAAAAATAAGAGTTTTTGTGCGTTTCACAATCGAGGAACATACCGCACTATTTTTTTTTTTTTTTTTTTTTTTTTCCCCCTTTTTTTTTTTTTTTTTTTTTTTTTTTCCCCTTCTTTTTTTTTTTTTTTTTTTTTTTTTTTTTTTTTTCAAATTTTACGTTCCTTATAATATACATAACATCTGCAATGATATATATACATTGTATTGTATACATATAATATTCGTTATTGCTCTCGCAAAACTAAGATTTTGACCGAGTTTGGATCTACGAATGGCTCGATTAAAGGATACGATCGAAGAAAGTATAAACGATTGTAAATATAAAACGTTCTACGATAAAATCGGTCACAAGTACGACGAATAAGAATAAAAATGAAATTGATAATAGATAAACGCTAAAATTCAATAAAACGATCTTGATATCATCTATACAAATACATCTGCTGTACATACATAAATTATAGAACAATCTATTCGTATATCAGGTATGGTCACAGTATGGTAATAGTTTGCTACGATTGTACTTATCACTTGTTATCACCGTCTAAATTATATATCACTTCGTACTTTCTAAATTCAGAAGCGTAAAAACGTAAACAACACCGTAAAACATTAACGAGCTATCTTATCCTATACTATAATATATACTTAAAAAAAAAAAAAAAAAAAAAAAAAAAAAAAAAAAAAAAA
>NW_006263483.1:423569-425531 GCF_000469605.1 Apis dorsata
AAAAGTATCGTATAATTTCATTCATCAACATCGCACGTTTCTTATTATTTATTCGAAAATTGTGAAAGCACAATCTTCACACGCTTTATCATTACACGCGACGTAATACGACAACAAACGGAATTAACGCCGAATGGATTTATCATCAATCAAGATTATACATAAGTACGTACGTGCATAACATCCAATATATTTCCCTCTTCCGTGTCACTCTCCTTCGATCACTTTGTTAGTATTCCTACCAATGGAAACGGTTCAAGGATACGACAAACGGCACTCATCACCCGTGACGGGACGAAACGAACGTAATACTTTCGCCCTCCTTGGATATTCGTATCACTGAACGGTGCGTGAAAACGAGAGGGAAGGAGAGAGAAAAAAAAAAAAAAAAAAAAAGAAACGAGCAACAGTCGCGCGTGCAACAATGGTAACACCGGTACATAAACGAGATAAACGGATGCGCATCGGACACAAGTTTGGATGGCGCGCGGATCGGGACACCAAGTTGAAGGGTCACGTCGCGAGCGGAACGTAGGACGATACTGAGGAGCCGTCTGCTAGGCATGCAAACCTCATACCGCGCAAGGATCCTCGCGAATCCTCGCTTCTTTGTCCATCGACTGTCGCAGCTCGCTGTCTCTATTCCACTCTTCCCCATTCACGTTTCCAACTGTTATCCCATCTCGCTTACGCTCGCCCCGCTCACTTCCTCGCTTTCTCGCTTCCTCGCTTCCTCGTTAGAGTTTGCGATCCTCCCTCCGGTGTTAACCCCGCCGCCTCTCTTCATAACCCCTATTGCATCGTGCCTCTGTATCCGTACTTGTATGCGTGTATTAGGTGTATCGGACGAGCGCACGCGCTATACGCGCTGCTTACCTTTTACCATCCTCACCAGGAGAACCACCTTAACCACCCGCTCTCACCTTTTTCCTACCATCCCCCTCCGCTTCCTCTTTCTGTCTCCTTCTGTTCCGTTTTTTTCCTGTAACCCTCGCGCGCTCCTTGGTCATCCTCTTCCTATCTGTGATCCGATCCTATCTGTAATGCTTTCTCTTTTCTGAGATACGTTTTTTTCTACCTGAATGGAGTTCAAGCGTGTGCGTGTGTAAGTATGTGTGCAATTTGTAAGTGTGTTTCAATGTTGATCAAACGACGTGTATATGGTTGTGTAGTCCGTCAGTTGTTGCCCTATGTTTTTTTCCCCCTTTTTCAATTCACTCTCTTCTTTTCTACTTTTCTTTTTCTTTTTTCTTTTTCCTCTTCTCTCGCTTTTTCTATTACGACTCGTTCTATGCTCTAAAACGCTCTAAAAAGCATCTTGACCTCCTGAAAAAACTATCATTTTCCTTCCTTTTTAATTACCCTCCGGCGCGTCTTTCTCGCGATTTCTCCGTGTGACATTTAATCATCATTGTTCCGCGAATTTCCAAGTTTTGTATATTTGTCCTCTTACAAACTAAGAAAGTTTTCTTCTTTTTTTTTTTCTCTTTTTGTACACTATACACATATCGCTGAGCTTGTGTCGAGATCACATAGAAGTTTGGAATCGATTGAAAACTGAAGAATAACCGCGATAACAAGTTGATTCTATCTATCGTTGAATAGGTTTTCCTCGAAAGAAAGTTGATAGGATTATGTTATACACCAATGATATCGAAAGAGACAAATTTTTAAAAGAACAAACGATAAAGATAACACGTATTTTTTCTCACATCCTTCCAAGCAAATAATAAGAACTCGAGCGAGCGAACTCGAAAAAAGATTCCTTTCGCTTCTTTAATTTATTATTCATTTTGTTCGACGGACTTTTTCCTATTTTTATACAAATCTTTCATCTTGAATAAATCGTTCTAAGATATTCCCAAAGTATGAAGAAACTAGGGAGATTGCGCGTATTACTTGCGAAACGCAGTATAATATTTATGGATTTGGCTGGAATATTCTCAAAAAAAAAAAAAAAAA
>NW_006263483.1:425960-430621 GCF_000469605.1 Apis dorsata
CGTCTTTTCTTTATCTGCGCGCGCGTGTATGTATACGTGTGTGATTAAGTGAATGAGTATAAATAAAAGATTGTATGTGTGTACCTGTGTGTATGTACATACTTATTTCATACATTTATGAGAACATAATTCCATCCATTTTATAATTTATACAAGAGAAACTGTGTACAAACGAATAATTTTATTCATGTCCTTGTTATAAACTCTGCATTGTGGGAACGAAATTTGTACAGAGATTTCGTAAGATGTACCGTACACGTCGGGTAAAGAATTTTCAAAGCCGAAAATTATTCTTAATATTTTTCTACGATCACTTAGGAAAATTTCTCAAACGATCGTACATGTAAGTACTTGGCATGTTTGCGCGTTTAATAAATATATAGATGAGTCTCTTATTAAGTAATATGAGTCTCCTATTAAGAACATTTTTACCTTACTTTTGATTAAAAAATTATTACTCGTTCTGACCTGACACAACGGCATCTTACGAAACACTGTAGATCGATAAAAATCGTTGATTATTACTATTATTCAACATGATTGCACGACTAGCCTGTATCATTGAAAAATTTTTTCTCAAATTAATGATTATGTTTATAGAAATAATATAGAAAATAAATTGGCTTTTATGTTATGTCTTTGATTTCTGATTATGAACAGTCATGATATCTGTAAAAGACTTCCAAATGGATATGATGATCGCGTAAATTTTGAATAATATTATTTTGCTTATAGATATTGTTAAAAGAACAACGATTAGATGATTCTCATTTGTAATTTTTTGAACGAGTTGCTTCAATAAACAAAATCGACGAGTTTTTACGATGCAAAATATTAAGTTGTTCCTTTCGCTACTTGTTCAAAATCATTTTTTATCGCCGACATAATGTCGGTATATTAGCAATGCAATTACGTCAGGCAAGGCAGTGATTATAGCATATATACTGTTGGGTCATCTCGCGTTAAATCGATCAATTGTTTAAATGAAATCAAATGTTCGAATCAAAATCTATCAGCGAATTATGAAAAATAGAATAAACTTTATAAAGAAAGCTCATTAAAATACTTTTATTTGTATAATATATTAAAATTATTATATTTATTTTCGATATATGATTATAAAAAAAATCATCAAAATCAATCAATCAATCAAATTACAGAGGACAAAGGAAAAATCATAGATAATAATTTTGCAATTGGATGATCTAACGTTAAATGACCCTTCCATATCTTTCCCTACCTAAAAGTATTTGTTTTATTAACATATTACATGGTCTAAAGTTCCCTGTTGCATAAACATTTATTATTCACGTCCACTGTTAACAGTATCGTTCCTTCTTACGAATAGCACGTTACAACGATACTAATTTTATCTAATGACTTTTAATGTTAATTCGGAAAGATCGCGGATAATAAACTACAGAATCTACAGAATCTAGCTTAAATAGTTCAAATAATTCCGTTTCGATTCATTTCGACTATAGTACAATGTTACAAGCAAGATTCGTGTTGATGGTGATGTATCGCTATGGATCCATAGATTCATTCGACGAGAATTAATAATAATAGGTAATGGTACGCGACGTATAATCAATCGATGAACAAGTAGTTCGAGCACATACGTTTCTTTCGTTGATTCAGAAACGTTGTTTTAATGGGTTATCCCGCGTTGCGTAGTTCCAAAACACGATACCCCAAGTTTTATCCGTGTTAACACGGCTTTCAGACTTTCTTAAATGTTACTAATGCTTACTCTTTTTTGTACCCGCCGTTAAATCAACGTGGTTTTGTCTGAAATCATATTCATGAGTTCTGAATTGTACTCACTTGTAAGAGAGATCAAATAGAAGAACAACATCGATTCATCGAGTATTCAAAGAAGTTAATCGAACACCATCTTTAAAAAGTATTCTTGTTACTATATTTTTCGTAATTTTTAGATTAAAAACAAATTAACTTACATAAAAGTTATTTAACGTTACATAAAAAAATAAAAAATTATTTTATAGAATTATTAAAATTATTTTTTTTTTATCTTTTAAGTAAATATCCTTTAATTTTATTTTATATAATTTATTCTCTTTTACATAATATTTAATAATGTAAAATCTTAAGAATACAAAATGATATTCCAATAAAATCTTACAAAATTCTGAATTAATATCTTCAAAATAATATAAAAATATAGTTAAATGAAAAATAAAAAATAAATGAAAAAAAAACTAAAAAATTAATCTTTTAATCTTTAATTTATATTTATAGTAAATTATAAAAACATTCAATTTTAATTATCTATAAAATTGCTCTTTCTAAGTAAAAATACACATAACAGAACATTCATTTATAAATTCTAATAATTTATGCATATAACTTTTTTGAAAACTCGATAAAAATTCATTGACAAAAAGAAGAGAATTCAACAAGGAAAAAGAATACAGAAACACTTAAAATATTTTGGCACTTGTAATAAAGTTGAATTATCCTTCCGCATTAATAAAATGAATAAGGCAGAGGAGCTTTATTACTAACCTCTTCATCGGAGGATTGAGTAAAAGCTCCTATTGCCTGTTGGACTTGCGGAGCAGGAGATCCACTAGTAGGATGCGCCGCAGCTTGTTTACCAAGTTTTACGGCGTCCTGTGTTGCCTGCGATTCAGTCCTTCTAATATAAGCAGCCTCCTTTTTAGGTGGTACTACCGGTTTATTCGGTGGCACTGGAGGAGGAACGCCGCGAGATACTGGTGGCTTTTTCGAGGGCAGCATACCAGATGTTTGAATCGTCGAACCAGAGCCGACATGAAAACCAAGCTTTCCTGCAGTTTGTGTCGATGGTATAAGTTTTACCGTGCCTCCAGCATTTACAGGAGCAGGTACAACCCCACGTTTGTCTACAGCCTGAGGAATGAATACATAGGAGAACCGATTTAACGTTCGAGCTATCCGTATAAGAAATCCTTCATTAGAAGAGTACGTATAGACGATCGTTGCGTTTAAGATAAAATGAAGAAAAAGGAAAAAAGGGAACAAAATTATACCAAATCACCAGTATAAAGCGAAAGAATAAATAAAATGCCAGAAAAGTAATAGATATTCTAAAGAAATCGATTTAAATAATTTAATAATACCAATATTTTTCAATGTTTTAACTACAATTAAAATCATTATAAATTAATACATTTCGACGATAAAATGTAATAAAAGAGATTATTAAGAAAAATTATGATTTTTATTTGAACAAGAAATAAAAATCATAAGAAATAATAATTAATAAAAATTAAAATGAGCAATAATTGAAAGAATTATAAATTTCTACTATGGAAACTATATGGATGCTGTCCTCTTTTGTTAAAATACATTGCACAACTTGAAAAAATAACAGGTGAACAACCAAACCATATAAAGTTAGCAATAGCAAATACAGGGTTGCAATTAGGAGGGCAAGCAGGGAAAATTTGTAAATAAGGCTCAAAAGTGAATTGCATACAAGTTTTAATTAAGGAAATAATCAATGTACATACTAAATAGTAATCTTATGTACAAAATAAGAATAGATAATACAAATCAGACTTAAAATTTGATAGTGTATTAACTTATATAAAATAATACAATGTGATATAATCAATGTGAATTAACGTTTACAAATATATATGTATATAATATGTATGTGTAATTAAAAATAAAAAGATGAATTTTTTATTATCTACATGATATTTAATTGTAATAATATAACATAACATGACATGAATTTTCATAATAGCTAAACAAATTTTAATGATAAAATAGTAACAAAATTTCACTATAAGATACATGCAACGCATCTACAAGATGTGTGCATGCAATATTAATATACATGTATATTTTCTTATAACTTACTGTTCATTTTCAATTTCTTACTTTAATATTTTATGTATTTTACATTTTTTATATATTATATATTTTTGTATAAAAACAGAAATTATGTAATATTTATTGTTATTGTTATTCTAAATACATATATATATATATATATGTATTGATTTCTTTTTCTAATTTAGTAATTCTACTGATTGTGTTTTATTATTAATTTATAATACGAATAATACCCGAATAATAATACGTGTTAGAAGAAGAAATAAACCAATTTTATCCCCAAAGCAGTTTCTGTTCGACTCATTAGAAATAATACAAAAAATCAAAAAATGCTTAAAAATTGTGCTTTCTAAAACAGCATGATGACATATTTATATTTATCATTATCATGCAATAATCATACAATAATATTGTTTTATATAATATTTAATAAAATATAAGACTAGAAAATTTGTGTATAATTATAATATAAAATAGTGTGTGCATATAAAGTAATGATAAAAAATATTTTTAATTTAATAAATTAATTTAATTATATATATTTTTATCATTTTTAAAGACACTTTTATCAATAATAATAATATTTAAGAATTTAAAATTCTTCTACTTATATGATTATTTTTATAAGTATCTTTAATTTATAATATATTCATAAGTCTTTTTTAATAAAATTAAAATCTTATTATTATTATATAAAATTATAATCTTTATACTTCATTAATTTATTAACAAAATCAAATATTTATTAATTACAAATATTTTAAATATTAATATATTCAGCATAAAAATATAATGATTGATAATTTATTTTT
>NW_006263483.1:430906-434076 GCF_000469605.1 Apis dorsata
TACCTGATTTTCAGAAGATGTCGTAGTTTCACCAGTAGAAGACGTAATATTGGACGTATACGTGACCCCGCGTAATGCCTGTCCAGGAGTTACTGATCTAGCTATCCCAGTAGCTACAAAGAAATTATTTTAAATATTATACAATTGTTATTTTAAAATATCTATACTCAAAATGCTGCACAATTTATTCCATATTAAAATAGGTAATATCATACAAGTATACAAATATATAAATGAAATAATTAAACATATAATTTATATAAAATTAATATCAATTTAATATAAAATTTATAGTTTTATAGAGATAATTTTTTAGAGAAATGTTTTAGATATAAATTATTTATTGGATTAATTCCGCATCAGTATGAACCTGTGCTAAATTATAAATTAATATACTAACATCAGATAAATAGAAATAACAGATTCATATCAATATCAAATGCATTACGATACACGTATGAGCAAGAGCTACAATTACCATTTCTTTTTCAATTAACTGTCAAAATGTAATTTGTTAATTCATCCACTGTCATGCGACACGAATATTCTCTTAGAGAAGATATATCCAAAATATTTTAATCGTTTATATCCTATTTCAACTTTAGGGTAAGACGTGCTGTTCTTACTTGGACCGCTGACAGGAACACTAGATACCGTGGCAGTGGGCTGAACAACTTTACTACTAACCATTGGCGTCCCAGTGCCCAGCACTGTACCTTTAACTGCATTTAAAATATATAAATATTCAATTTCTTTTTCAATTTATATTATAATATTATTAAAACTATTGCTTATTTATTACTGGCGCTTATTAAAATGAATTATATTTATATATATAATTATATAACGATTATTATGCATAACATACTTGTCTGAGTTACATTAGCAGGTTTAACAGTAGGCATAGCAACTAAATTAGCTGGTTTGGCTGGAGGAGGTGGTGGAGTTGTACCCACTCCTCTTGGAGAACCTCGTGTTTGAGACTCTTTCCACATATCCATTTCACTTCTAAGTTTATCTAATTCTAATTCGAGATCTTTAGCTCTTTTTTCTTCCTTTGCTAAAGCTTGCTTATATTGTTGTCTTTCCATATCAAATTGTGCAAGTTGTTTCTCTAATTCTGCTTCCATTTGCAATGATTTTTTACTTTCCTCTTCAAGCCCTTCAGCCATAGAATCTACTCGAACTTTTTCTTCACTTAATATCTGTGCCAAATCTTCGGATCTTTTCCTTTCTTCTATATACTTCATAATTATCTTTTTACGTTCAGCAAGTAAAAGAAGTACTATTTGTTTCTGTCGAGTTTTTTCTTCTTCTAAAGTCTCATTTGCTTTTTTTAATTCTAATTCCAGTCTTTTTTTTTCTTGTTTTTCTAATTCTAATTCTTTTTTCAATCGTGTTCTTTCCTTCTCCAGTCCATATGTAATATCATCACCTTGGGCAGTATCATGTTCATGTTTTCGTTTTTCTTCTTCTAATTCTTTAATAACCTAAGATAAATTGAATATAAATATATAATATAAAAAATAAATATATTGATTATTTATTAATTAAATAACTAAATATAATGTACATACTGCTCTATGCCTAAGTTCTGCTTCTTTAAGAACTTTGGCCATTTTAAACTGCATACATCTTTGTTGTGTTACAAGTGCTTCTAAAGTAGCAACTTGTTTATTTATTTGATTTGGTTCATGTTCATTCATGCCACCTACTAGAACGACATCACGAGCAAGTGCAGCATGTGGATCTGATGTTCCACTCAGATATCGAGTACTTAACAGATGTTTCAATTTTTCGGACTATAAAATACACAAAAGTTTATTTTAATTCAGTATATATTTAAAAAAATGTAATATTATATTATTTTTTCATATTATTATTTAATCATAAAAAACTTTCAATTAATTAACAAAAAATAAATTACCTTTAATACTGCTATTACAATATCTCTTGCTTGTAATTCTCCTTCAAGATGCCCTAACAGTTTTAATAAATCAGTTTTGTTTAATTCCATTTTTGGATTACGCTAAAATTTAAAAAATAATTATCAATAAATATATAATTCAACGCATATTAATATAAATAAATAAATAAAATTAAAAATTAAAAAATGTTTAGATAAATTTTTTCTCAAATTCAAAATTTCTAAACATACTTTTAATGTATTGGAGGAATTTTTATCAATTGCTTCTATATTATTAGATTGTAGAGTCTGATGCTGTTGTTGTATTAGTGACGGTGACGGCGACGGCGATGGTGACGACGATGGAGATGAATGTTGTTGATAGGATTGTGAAGATTGTGTAGAAGTAAGAGATTGCATCTTCGTAGTACAGACCGAGATGGTCGTCGACGATCCGGATGATCCATTCATCGGTGAAATAGTTGAACTTATATTCATAGCATTTTGACTCTGTGATGCCATTTTTGAAAGAAATGAAATATCGAGAAGAATTTCCTTTAAAAAGACTTATAATTTCAAGAAAAAGTATTAAAAAGTACTCGACGAAAGTATTCTGCGGTTAAACCGTTTCAACCTTCGGTATTAATACTTTCATTTGAACAAAGAAGGCTTCGGCCCAAAGAGCCAATTTTGAGACACGCCACATCGTTTTCAGATTTTTCTTTTCCTTTTCAAATTTACTTAAATTATGCCGAACGAATTAATCCGGCATTTAACTTTATCCTCAATTATTGACAAATCAAGCACAAAGCGTAGTTCACACATAGGAACCTATCTCATGAAAAGTGCTACGAGATCATTCATTATCGATTATTTCTTATCGAGTATTAAGACTCAGAATTCGATACGATTTTAACTATCGTAGCGGTAAAATTAAAATTTTTAAATGTAAATATTGTTATAATACACGTACAAGCGCGCGCAGACACACGCACCACACATACAAACACACACAATTTAAATTTCAGTATTAAAATTTTTAATTATATTAAAATTAATTTAAAATGATACAATAATTCATTATCAAAAAAATATCATTATTAGAACATAATTCTTATTATGTTCTTATTATATATTATATATAATTATATACATAATATTTATAATATATTAATATATAATTTTATATATATATATATAATTTTTATTATATTATTAAAATATTTTCAATTTCGAATATGGAATAAAATTTTTATGATATGCG
>NW_006263483.1:434685-439995 GCF_000469605.1 Apis dorsata
AATACATCTAAATATCAATAAAAATTTCGACAATTGCTGTATCATACTTAAAATTATCATTAATTATTTTTTTCTTAACATGTCAATATCAAAAATTAGTAGTTTAAATTCTTCATTTGATTTTCAAAATTATAATAACAATTATGCTGAAACTGAAAATGAAGATATATTACAAAATTCGTAAGTGAATTTTATTAATAATAATTATTTAATTTATATAGTTTATTTATATATTTTTATATAACTTTTAAAAATATTTATCCATAAATTTTAAATAATTTAATATTATAATTACTTGTAAGTCAAATATATAATAGATATAATATAATAATTATATAATTACAAATTCATTATAAATTTAATTAACTTATAAAAAATATATAATTTATTGATAACTATTTTATTTATTCAATTTCAGATTTCTATCTTGGGATGCATTTAAATATTTTCCATTAAAAAAAAAAAATGCATCCATGCAAAATAAAAAATGGTTGAATGTTTCTATACAAATTATTAAAATATTTATTTATGGTATTCTTTACTGTACTATTTTTTGTAGTGGTTTAATTATTAAATTTATGTTCATTTTTGCTATATCACAACTTAAAGATGAAAAATCTATACAGTTTTGTGATTATTATTCAAGTAAGTGTATCAATATTTTTTATTTTCATTATCTTAAAATATATTTACAATTTCTTATATTATATTTATTTATATAATTGTTTTTTAAAACTATAATTGTATAAGTTTTGTTAAAATTATAATAATAATTATAATTTAAAATATTATTTAATTTATAATATTAATTGATTGATTATATCTTAATACAATTTTTTTTAATACATAAATATATATATATATTTTTTTAATAATAATGTTTAATATCATATTGTAGAATATGATCAAAAATTAGAAGCAAGAATTTCCAAAAGAGGCAAAGTAATTTGGACTTGGCATATTATTTTTATGTTTCTTATACCAGAATTTTTTACTATATTTCATGCAATATGGAATTTTTTATTTAAAAAGAAAGTAAAATTACCTAAGAAACAAAATATTTTAATTCTTTTTTTTTTGGAAACATTTCATTCAATTGGTATAGCATTATTAATTTTTTATAGTCTTCCAAAACTTAATTCTATAGATGTTGCTGCAATTTCTAGTTGTATTTGTTTTATTCCTACTTTTTTAAGTAAGTATTCTTTTACAAAATTTAATTTAGGAAAGATGTTTAATGAATTTATATATATTACAGATTTATTTACTCAGCATCATAAATATTCAAGTGAAATTACTATATTCATATTAGTTCTAATACTCAATGTTTTAGCACTAATTGCTCAAGGTTTAGGAATTATTTTATATTCTATTTTAAATGATGCACAAGATTCTCTAACATGGATTCTTCCTATTTCACTCTTATTATCTTCTTGTCGTTGGTGGTATAATTATATATCTCTTTATAATTATTTAGGTAATATTTTTAATTTTAAAATATGTATTATAATATTATCTTTAATTTTTCTAAAAATAATTTATGTAATTTTTTATATAGATTTTATAAAATCATTAGCAAAACATAAAACAGATTTATCAAATAATTGTTATGTATTACAAGGATATGTAGCAATTTGGAGATGTTTGATTTTTATTTCAAGTAGTATAGTAATTTTAAGTTTTAAAGAAATTCAAATACTAGAATTCTTTGAATATATGTGGCAGAATACATATAACATAGAATTAATTCAAATACCAAATTCTTCTCTTAGAGAAAATGTGTCATTATCGAATTTATATTTTAATGATATTGTAGATATTATTGCAGATTCTTCTGCACCTTTATATAGCTTTTTAATACAAGCATTTTGTGGTTTTTTTATATATCAAACAGGTGAGATATATGAGTTTTATTATAAATAATATTATAATACATTATAAAAATTATAAATTTTTATTTTATTTTATAAGTTTAAAAAGTATTTAATATTTTTGCAGCAAAATTTGCATATCAAACAAAAATGCATAAGTTTGGTTTTGCTTTTCCAATGAGTTTAGTTACTCCAGGAACAATTTTTTTAATAATAATATTTTGTGTTTTAAGAAGAGAAGATGCATGTGCTTTTCATAATATAATACCAGATTATTTATTTTTAAATATACCTATATATAATAATATAAGAGAATTTCTTATAAATTGGCGTGTTTGGTGTTGGTTAACATGGTGGTTATCACAGATTTGGATTACAAAGCAACTTTGGTTTGGTGAAAATGAAAAACTCGCTCCTGTAGAAAAAATTTTCTACCAATCTAGTTATGATTCATTCTTGATTGATCAATTTTTGGGATTAAATAAGAGAAGACATGAAAATAATTATATTACAGAAAAAGAAGAATTTTCAAATATTACAGAATTTAAGGTTTTATCTTATTTAGAAATTTCATAAAATGATATAAATCTTAATTCTTAATTTTTAATTTTAAGTTAAAATTTTTATTTCAGATTAGTAGTTCAAAAGAAATGCAAAATTTGAATAATTCTTATTCAACAATTTCTAAGAATGATTTAAGCACCAAAAGAATTACTAATGTTACTCAAATCTATGTTTGTGCAACTATGTGGCATGAAGATAAAGAAGAAATGAACAAATTAATTGGAAGTATCCTAAGATTAGATAAAGACCAGTGTGCTATGAAAGTCACACAAAAATATTATAAAATTTTTATCAATGATTATTATGAACTTGAAAGTAATTATATGCATAATTAGTAAATATTTGCATAATTAATATATAAATTATCTTGAATAAAATTTTTAAAATATTAAATAAAAATAATACCTATAAATTGTTTCAGCACATATAATATTTGATGATGCATTTTGTTGTATGCATGGTTGTATTGGATTTTGTAATCATAATGAAAATGAAACACAAATAAATGAATATGTAGCAACATTTATAGAAACAATACAAGAAAATATAAAGGATCTTGGCATATTTTATTTACCACCTACTAAATATCCAACACCTTATGGTGGTCAACTTATTTGGAATTTACCTGGAAAGACATATCTAACAGTACATCTTAAAGATAAAAATAAAATTAGACACAGAAAACGATGGAGTCAGGTATATTTAATAACATTAGTTACTATTAAGAAATATAAAACAAAATTATATTTTCTTAAATCTAACTTTTTGTATTATATATAACTTATATTTTTATTTTATTTTAATTAATATATATTAATTTATATTTTTATTAATTTATTAATTAATTTTGTTTAATTTAATTTATATAATCAATTAATATAAGAATATAATAAATATCTATTTCAGGTCATGTATATGTATTATTTTCTTGGATATCGTTTAATGAATACATCAATAGATATTGATACTAAAGAATTAATGGCACAAAATACTTATATTTTAACTTTAGATGGAGATGTTGATTTTCATCCAACTGCTGTTAAATCATTGTTAGATTTGATGAAAAAAGATAAAGAATTAGGTGCAGCTTGTGGAAGAATACATCCAATAGGAAAAGGTATTTCTATATAAATATAATATATAAAAATGAAAATATTTTTGTTCCTTTTAAATTTATATTGTAATTTATTAAAAATTAATTTTTTTTTCATATAGTTTTAATATATTTAAAAATATATTTTCATATATAGGTCCCATGATTTGGTTTCAAAAATTTGAATATGCTATGGGGCATTGGCTTCAAAAATCAACAGAACATACAATAGGCTCTGTTCTCTGCAGTCCAGGCTGTTTTTCACTTTTTAGAATAAAAGCTTTAATGCAACATAATGTCATAGCTAAATATGCAATAAAATCAACTGAGCCCAGACATTATATTCAATATGATCAAGGAGAAGATAGATGGCTTTGTACATTAATTTTACAAGCTGGTTGTAAAGTAAAAAAAATTTATAATATAATAGAAATATTTAAAAAATATATATAAATAATTTATTTCATTTGATTAGGTAGAATATTGTGCAGCAAGTGATGCTTATACACATGCTCCAGAATCATTTAAAGAATTTTATATTCAACGTCGGCGATGGATTCCTTCAACTATAGCTAATATTTTTGATTTATTAAATAATTCAAAAGAGACCAGAAAATTAAATGATAATATTTCTTGTTTTTATATAATTTATCAATGGATGTTAACAGGTAATTTGATTTTAATATTAAACTATTTCTAAATATTTATTTATTACTTTATTTATTTATTTATTATACTGCTTTTTATAGGTAGCACAATTATAGGACCATCTTTTATTTACTTAATGATGGTTGGAGCATTTGTAACTTCTTTTCAATTAGATAACTGGTTAAGTTTCTGGTATAATTCAATTCCAATCATTATTTTTATTTTAATATGTTTTTTTTGCCAAGAACGTATACAGGTAATTACTTAAATTATCAATTTTATATATAATTTTTTATTTTATATATTAATTTAAAAAAATATTATAACAAAATTAAATCATATATCTTAATTAATATTTTTATAGCTTATAGTAGCAGAAGTTATCACTATCATATATGCTTTAGTAATGATAGTTGTATTAGTTGGGATAATACTACAAATTGCAACAGATGGATATTTTACACCTAATGCTCTTTTATTTTTTATTGTGATTAGTCAATTTATAATAACAGCTTTTTTGCATCCTCAAGAATTATCATGTTTACCTAATGGAATCATTTATTATATTACTGTACCTTCTATGTACATGTTACTAATTATTTTTTCTATTTTCAATTTACATAATATTACATGGGGAACCAGAGAATCAAAATCAAGACAAGTAAAATTTTATAAAAATAATTAACTTTTTATTTTATTAATATTATTTCTTATTATTAATTTTTCATATAACTTAAATTTACAATTATTTTTAGATGTTAGAACAACAAAATTTAAAAAAATCTCAATGTGAACAAGAAAAAACTACAAACTACAAAAAGTGGACAAAATCTTGTTTATCTCATTTATTTCAATATACATTTTATACATACAAAAATTCAAAAGAAATAGAAGAATATTTAGAATATATTTATAATTCTATAAATGAAATTAATTTTCGTTTAAAACAAATAGAAAGGTACTTAATTATTGAAAAATTAAATTATTACAAAGTATTACAATAAATTATATATAATTATAAATATATTTATTTAAAATTAATATAATATTATATAATAATATAATATAAATATAATAATATTAATATAATAATATTTATAATATAAATTATAAATATTAAAGTATTACAATAAA
>NW_006263483.1:440071-442904 GCF_000469605.1 Apis dorsata
TAATTATTTTACAATCAATTTAATTAAAATTTTTAATAATTTTAGTAATGTACTAAAAAGTAATATAGAAAATAGAGATAATGATGTTATCAATATATCAAACGAAAATATAGAAGAAAAAAATAATCAAAATAAAACATATAATGAAGAAATAAAATTACAAGTATTTGAAAAATTAGATAGAAATACAGATTCTGAAATTGAAATTTCAGAAGATACTTTTATTAATGATTATCAAGAAAATTCAAATTACTTAATAAATCCTTATTGGCTACAAGATGAACGTTTAAAAAATGGAAAAGTAGATTTTCTTTCTTTTAAAGAAGAAGAATTTTGGAAACAATTGATTAAAAAATATTTATTTCCTATTGAAAATGATATAAAAAAACAAGTATGATTTCTAAAAAAAAATTAAATTATTAAAATTAAGAAATTCAATAAAAAATTATTACAATACATTAAATTTTTTTTAGGAAAATATTACAAAGGAATTAATAAATATACGTAATGAATATCTTTTAAAATTTTTTATGATAAATATAACATTTATAATAGCAATATTTTTACTGCAAATAAACAAAGATATTTTGCGTTTCCAATGGCCATTTGCTATTCTATATAATATCACCTATGTTGATGAATATGAAGTAGGTCTTATTTTCTTAATATAATAATAAAATATAATATAATAAAATATTCTAAATATATTTTGATTAATTTTATCATAAATCTTTTTTTTTTTCAGATACATATATATAGAAAATATATGCATTTGGAACCAATTGGATGTCTTTTTATTGTTGCATTTGTTTTTATTTTATCAATTCAATTTTTAGCTATGTTGCATCATCGTTTAAATACATTTGTCCATGTACTTGCTAATATAAAATTAAATTTATTTTATCCTATTAAGGTAATATAATAAATTATTATTTTATATTTTTATTTTATATTATATTTTATATTTTATATTTATTTTATATTTTATCTTCTCTCTTTTTTTTTTTAGAAAAAAGATATATCAAATGATATTAACATTCATGCAAAAAATGTAGCTGAAAATCTTCAAAATACAATAGATATTGAGAGAATATTTAATTTAAAAGACAATATTGCATTTTCTTCTGGAAAACATAAAACTGTTAGAGAATTAATAGAAGATAATCAAAATTCTTCAAAAAGACTTTCCAATTTTGAAATACTTTTCCATAAACAACTGCAGGAAATTGATATATCTGGTATTTTTATTTTTAGATTAATGAAATTCAAACTTATATTTTAATAATGAAGTTATTATAATAATGGCAATAATAATTTAATTTCAAAATATATTAAATTTATTATTTCAGGATTTTCTAAAACAATATCTTCAAATATATTAAAAGATGTATTGGAAACAGAACATCATTCAAATATTTTGACAGAAAATAAACCACAATTGGAAAATAGTATATCTAACAATAATATAGAAAAGAAAAAATTATCAAAACATTATATATATGATAATCCAACATTTTTAAATGACACTAATAAATAAATTTACGTATTATATTCTTATTAATCTTATTTATTCATATTTATATTACATTAAATAATAATAATTAAAAAACATTTGTTGTAATTAATCAATATAAGAAAAATTTAATTATTATTTTAAAATAAATAAACTATTAATCACAATTTTTCTTATATTATATATTATATATTATATATCTTTTTAATTTGTAATTTATATATTATCTTAAAATATATTTCGAAAAAATTTTATATTTTTTAATCTAATAATTAATATTAATTTTATGAAATATAAAACGAAAACATATTTTAAAAATATCAAATGCATATAATTTATTTAATGAAACATAAATGCTTGATATAAAATTCTAGTAATTTTAATTCTAGTAAATTTTAATAAAATGACTAGATATAAATAAAATCATGTGATTAAAATATAGAAACAAGATCGATTTATAATTTTGAAATATTTGATTGGTTGACAATATAGAATGTATATCCCGCTCTTCATGTCAGTTTGCATCTGTTATATGATTTATTTGTCTATGGTTGAATTTGAATCGCTTATATTTATTTAAATAGGTTATGTGTTTCTTAACACAAGAAAAACATGCCATCAACAAAGAAAAATCAATATGATTCTAATTGGGATTCTGGTAAAAATTTAACAATATTAATTCAATAAATATATTTATTTTTTTTTTGTTTAGTAAAATTCTTTTTAAAAAAACAAGTTATTGTAAAGAATTTTCTTTTAGGATCAGAATCTGATAATCGATCAGGATCATCTAGATCAAGTCGTAGCGGTACACCTAACTCTAATACTGCAAATTCTACACATGATAGAAATTCGGATAATGAAAATGAGGCACGATCAGTAGGTTCTGATATTAGTGAAAGATCTTCTAAACAAAATTCTAAAAGTCCATCTCCAGTTAGATCAGATTCTAGACATTCAAGTATTGGATCTACACATAGTCAGAAATCTGGTTCTCAAAGATCTAGATCTGGTAGTCCAAAATCAGTTATATCAAATAATAATGATTCACAAAGATCTCAATCATGTTCTCCAAAAGAAAGAATATCTGAAAGTCCAATATCTCCAAAGTAAGTAAATTTATAATTTAAAATATAATGTAAAATATTTTCATTTTTTCAACTATTAACTTTTTAAGATTTTAATTTATTTAAAATGTTTATAATATGCTTAAAAAACATTGACTTTATATATAAATAACTTTTGAAATAATGGATTTTTAAATTTAAAATTAATATTTTTCTAATCGTCAAAAACTATTAAAAAATAAAAAAAAAAAAA
>NW_006263483.1:443113-449069 GCF_000469605.1 Apis dorsata
AATTTCTTACTTTTTACAAATACATATTTATTGTTTAACTTTTCATGTTATTTATTTTTTTGCATTTTTAATATTTTTTTTCTTATTTATTTTTAATATTTTAAATTAATATTTTTAATATTGTCAAAAAAAATATTATATATATCAGATTGAAAGATTTAAGAAAAAAATAAAAAGAAAAGAAAATCAATTAATAATGATTAATAATAAAATTGATGAATAATAAAATTATTAATTATTGTTTAGAGACCATTAAATGTAATGTAATATAATGTTATACAAGTATATTAATGTTATCAATAATGATATCATGAAAATAACAAAGAAAAGAGAAAAATTATCTTAGGATTTTTCCTGATAATTCTGCATATAATATCTTCTTTGATAGCCTTAATTGGTTATTTTTAAATTATAATATTTGCAATTATATATTTATTTTTAATATTAAATTTTAACTTTTTTTTAGAGTAACGAAATCTGATTTTGCAAGGAATGAACCAATAAAATCTGAACAAAAATCAGAAAGTCCAGAAGAAAATAAAGATGATAATGAATCTGAAAAATCCTTGAAGACAGGAGGTTTGTAAATTAAAAATAATAAACAATATCCAGTTTAAAGTATAATTTAAATTTTGTTTCAATGTATATTATTATATTAGGTAGTATAAAATCAAATGATGATGGAGAATCAAGTCCAGTACATAAAGAAAATAATAGTGGTTCTACTTCAGAAGCAGATGATAAAGCAAAAAGAATAAAACCATTAATAGATTCTGATTCAGAAAGTGAACCAAGAGATAAGCAAACTTTAGCACCAACAGCAGATGCTCTTTTCGGAGATGCTAGTGATATCAGTACAGATGATGAAAAAGATAAAGAAGAAGAAAAAAGAGAGAAGAGTTATAGCAAAAGTAGAAGTAGAAGCAGAAGTAGAAGTAGAAGCAGGAGCAGAAGCAGAAGCAGAAGCAGAAGCAGAAGCAGAAGTAAAAGCAGAAGTCGAAGTAGAAGTAGAAGTAGAAGTAGAAGTCAAGGTAGATCTGATAGTGGTGGCGAAGGTCCTAATCAAGCTGTCATTGAAGATGTATGTACAAATATTATAATTATTTTTAAGAAAATTTTTTTAATATTTTTATATATCATAATTTGTTGATTTTAGGATATGGATAAAGAAAAAGAAGAAGAACCAGAACCTCCTCCAGAAACAAGAATTGATGTAGAAATTCCAAAAATCACTACAGATTTAGGTCGTGAAATACATTTTGTAAAACTCCCAAATTTTCTTTCAGTAGAAACACGACCTTTTGATACGGAAACATATGAAGATGAAATAGATGAGGAAGAAACTTTAGATGAAGAAGGTCGAGCAAGATTGAAATTAAAAGTTGAAAATACTCTTCGTTGGAAAGAAACCTTTGATGATCAGGGAAAAGTTATCAAAGAAAGTAATGCTAGATTTGTAAAATGGTCTGATGGCAGCATGTCTCTACATCTAGGTTCTGAAATTTTTGATGTATATAAACAGCCACTTCAAGGAGATCATAATCATCTTTATATTCGACAAGGAACTGGTCTTCAAGGTCAGGCAGTATTTAGAACTAAATTGACATTCCGTCCACATTCTACAGAATCTTTCACTCACAGAAAGATGACAATGTCTTTGGCTGATAGGTCACAAAAAACTTCTGGTATAAAAGTATTATCACAAGTAGGAACTAATCCAGATCAAAATAGATATGAAATGATTAAGGTAAATTGCAATTTTATTTTATTATGAAAATTTCTATATATAATATAATTTCTATATATATTTGTATATATAATTATACTATAGAATTACTTGTATTAATTACTTGTATAATACTATATAGAAAGAAGAAGAAAAATTGCGCATGGCAATGCGAGTTCAAAGTAAAACAAAAAAGAGTACTGCAAGTAGAGGAACTACTGGAAGATCTGTTGGTGGATATGGTGGTGATACTTACCATGATGATGGTTCAGATGATGAAGGAGCTATTTCTCTTGCGGCAATTAAGAATAAATATAAGAAAGGAATAAATATTCCAGTTAAAGGTAAGTTATACTTAATTTATTTAAAATAATATTTAATATTTAACATTTATTTATTAAAATAAGTAATTTTTACTTAAATAATATTTATATATTATATATTTATATATATATATATATAAAAAATATTTATATATTTTCATATTATGTTTTAAATATTTTTTTAAATAACAAATATCAAAATATCAAAGAAAATAATAAATTATAAAATAATCATTTTATTTTTGTTTTATATTCTTAGCATCGAATATATATTCATCAGATGAAGAAGGTTCAGATTTTGAAACTTTAAGACCAAAAAAAAATATTAAAGGAAAGGTTCTAAAAGATTCAGATGAAGAATCAAATTCTGGAAGTGCTTCGGGAAGTGGAAGAGATGATAATCAAGGTGATAATGCCAGTGATTAAATCATTATTTTAGTAAAGTATAAATAAATAAATTAATATTTCTTTTGACATAATAAAATTAATTATATAGATAAAATAATCATCTTTTCTTTACATATAATAAAATCATTTTTTAATTAAAATATTTATTTTATTAGTGTTATAATTTTTAAAAATATTTAAATTTGTTACATACTAAAAAAATTGATAGTCTTTAGGAGTTAGGATTAGTTAGGATTATATATGATAAAATGTGACATTTTATGTTGCTATTAACAAATGACAAATGATTGATGAATTCTATCTAATATGTAAAATATGTATAAAAATATATAGATTCCTTATAATATAAATTTAATTTATAAGATATATAAAATAATAAAATATATCTAATTTAATATATTTTATAATATATATGCGATATATTAGAAAAAAAATTCATATTTATATAAAATGTACATGACATATAAGTATACAAAAATAAACATGTATAAGATGATATATAAAAATATAATGTAAAAATTAAATAGATTTTTTTTAAGATTTTTAATTAATAGGTTAAATAATAACAAAAAGAACAAATAATAGAAGGTAATAGAGATAGAAAAATAAAAATTCGAAAATCAACGTTAGTTCTAAAATGTTACAAATGAAATAATATAGATAAGAATAATATGTACATATGTATATATATAATAGGAGAAAGATAGAAATAGGATAAAAGAATTGATTATTAATGTCATCTTTCGAGTATCAAACATTTTTCAAAAGGAAACTAGAATAATAAAATAAAAAATGAAGATTAATATTATCTTTCGAACATATCTAAAAAGATAATTCTTTAAAAAAATGTTTGGCATTCAAAAAATGACTAATGATTAATTCTTATTCTTATTTCTGTTATTTGTTATTTTCTCTTTATATGTTGCGGCATTCTATGATGACTAATTTTCGAATTTTTATCTTATTTCTATTTTTATATTTTCTATATTATCTCTATCTATATTTGTTTCACATAAGACATTTTAGAGATGGCGCTACATTTTTATCCTCTTATTTGCTTTTTTTGTTTATTAATTGTTTTTAACGTGCTATCACAAAGAAAACAAGACATCAATTAAATATACATTTATCATTTCTTTTTCAAAAGTATAATATATCTTATATATATTTAAGATATTCTGTAATAAAAAGTTTACTCTATTTTTTATATATAATTTTATATTAAAATCATAACATTTAATCATAATTTTTTTTGTCTTAATAATTTTACTGTTTTATTCTGAATTGATAATATTGCATTATTGACTTGAAAATGATATTATATAACTGTTAATTCAAAAAATATGTAATTCAATACATTGAGTAATAAATCTATTCTATATCTAGTTTGTGTTTGCATACTTTGCTCTGAAAAGTGTAACACAAAAATGCATTGAATGGTAGATCTATTCTATACTTAGTTTGTGGTATAACACAGCGATATCACGAGAGTATTTCTATCGTATGAATTACAGCTTTTGTGATTGAAAGTTATTATTGTGAATGTAATTTGTGAGTATGATTTCAGTCTCCCTTAACGGTATTATCTAATCATGTCAATTCTATATATTTATCAGTATATATAAATATATAGAAAATAGCAGATTTTATTTAAAAAATATTATTTTTACGTTTTTATATAAATAAATTATAAAAATAATGAATAGAATAGATTTTATATTATACCTTTGTTTCATTATTATTATGTTTTTTTTTCTAAAATAATTAAATAATTTTTATATTTTCAATAGTTTTTAATTATTTAATTATTAATTTAAACATGATATGATTTATTTCCATTAAATTCTTTTTATATTAAAAAATTTTTGATATAATTTTTAAATTTTAATTTCAATTTCAATAAAACATTATTATTAAATCACAATTTGTATAATTTTCTAACCTTAGAAAGAACCTTAATTAGAATACATTATAAAAAACTTGATTTATTTTTCTATTATTTCATAAAGTTAATTGTTTCTTTACTTATAATTGAACTATTGGTCAAAATGATTCAATCTATTTTCCATTGCGCATATTGTAACATAACCTTAAGACTTTTGTTTCTAGGAGGAATTTAATACTTTTTACAAGTAGTTTTATGTTTATCCAATTCAAGGATTTGTATAAGAATTGTGACTTTCTTAATTTTACTATCATTTTATATTAATATACAGGTATTAATATTTCTTTAATATTTATTATTAATTAAATTTCTTATTAAAATATAAAAATATATATTGTAAAAACTATAAAATATTTCATTCAATGTTTTTTTTTAATTTTTTTCCATACATATAAATTTTATATTAAATTATTTATAATATTAAATAATATTAATTAATAATTATTAAAAATGATTTTAGGTTTATATACAATGGTTGCCCACACTGTACTTCTTGACTTTACAGTACCATCAAATGTAATAGTAGATGTGGAAAAACGTTCCACTCTAAAATTAGCTATTACTAATGTCCTTCAAGAATATTTTGATAGTTTAAAACCATTAACTGAATCAAGCATTGATGGGAGCTTTTTAGTCTTATATACAGGTCCCAGAGGTAGTCTAATTACAGTTCGAGGATATACTGAAGGCTTAATCACTATTAACATTGAATATTATAAGAGAGATGAAGAGGAAGCACTTTTAGATTTTGAGGTACAGTTTTTTATATTAATTTTATAATTGTTTTGCAAATTTCATAATATTTAATTGCCTGTCATGAATATCAAACACAAAATCAGCTTTTGTATCTCTCAAACATGGGGTCATTATAAGGTACATCTTGTGTTACATATAAATTAATTATATAACATAACAATAATTATATTATTAAATATGTTATAAAACTTTTTTTTTCTAATATAAATTCGTGAAATTGCATTCATTAAACCGATTCGTGATTTTTCGTTTGCCGATTTTTTGCCGCTAAACGCTAAAATTGCAAGATAAACGTATTGTAAAAGATCATCGTTCGACGAATAGTATTATAGAAATAAGTAAAAATTTTACTATATGCGAAAGAAACACGCATAACAAAGAGGACCTTGTAGCAGTGGCGATACCTGGAAGCGGACGTTGCGATGGCTCTGAACAGCCAACGCAGTAAGCGCCTGCCACCAGTAAGGCGAGGAACCATATATGACCTCTATCTGACACTATCAGGTAGAAACCACTCCCCAATTAGTTCCTATTAGTTATCTATAGCATCTTAAAAACGTGCGAATCGTTTCCGTTGCACTTTAAAACTCTGATCGATTACTTTTTTTCCGGTCGACGTGTATTTCCTCCGATCCTTCCGGTATTCCTTTTTAGTTTTTCCGCAAAGGGAAAATGATTTGATTGATACGTAAAAAAAAGAGTTGCTACGATTGGTTTAACAAGATAGTTTCTGTTTTTTTTTTATTCATCGGTTCGCTTGTCGCGGCCACCTTTAGTTGGCCAGAGAATTGGAGACAA
>NW_006263483.1:449125-466935 GCF_000469605.1 Apis dorsata
GTTGCAGGCGGCAGTAGCCTCTACGCGTTCGCACTCGCTTTCACCGATTAAACGCGGCGGACCTTTTGAGAGATACTTTCCTACCGCCGGTGAGTTTTTTATTTATTATTCTGTTTACGGTATTAATGGAATATTATATCCGCAAAATATTTTTTTTCATCATGCGTCGTTAACGAAAAATGCTTTCGATTCATTTCCTCGATTGTGTGTAATTTCTTAGTCTATATTGAACTTTCTTTTCATATTCATCGTGCGGAAATGTCCTTATTTACTTTATAATTAAAACGGTATATAATTCGTCTCGTTTGTTTATAACACATTTTTTTACTTTTATATAGATCATTTTTTATTTTAATTAAGAAAATCCATTTAAACTACCTTGTTCGCTTGATAAATTTTTTTTTAGTATATTTTTAGGGTACTTGGCTACAGATGTCCAAAAGTTTAAGGTAATTCTTTAAATCAAAATAAATCGAAAATTAATAATAAAAAATATTTTGCTTTTTATTATTGATTAAAAAATTAAAATCAATGAAAATATTTTTAGTTGCATGCAAAGTTTTTTATATGAACAAATATGAGGAACAATTTAAATAAAAAATACAATAATTTTGAAATTGTAATTTTTTAAGAGTTATAATATAAACTAGCTATATCTTTAAATTTGAAATCCTAGCTTCTCATTGTTTCAAGTGCATTAGTTTATGAAGGAGGATTTATTAATTTTTGGGATAATAATTTCATTGATTTTTAATTATTAATATGCAAAAAACACAATACTTAATTTTTTATTTTCATTTTATTTTAGCTTGAAGAATTACCTCTTAAATTTTTGAACAATTGTAGTTAAACACTCTCTCTATATGTATAATCAGTTGTTAAAACAAGCAGCAAATTCCAAAAGAAATTAAATCAATTTTATAATATTAAATAATTATGAGAATTATAATTCTGTAGGATTTATTATTTTTATAAATATATTAAATGAATGATACATTTTTTATTTTTTAAATTTATATGCTATGCAAAAATACATAAAATTAATAGATATAAATAATGTGATAGTGATAATGATTTAGTAATCCATATATAAAATTCCTAATCTTCAATATTTTCATTCTTCTCAATTTTATTTTTAATGTAAAAACTTTTTTTTTTACAGATTTATGCTTTGCATCGCATGCATCTATTAAATGCTTTCTCATGCAATTCTAAATTTTATAATCTTTCAATAGATACTAAAATTATTTTTTTTTTTTTTTTTAAGATGACAGATTACTTGAATATGATATTGATAAGTTGGTTTTCGAAGCACGTTCTCCTTATCAAAAAGTGCAAATTGTTCACTCAAAATCATTAGGAAATTTGTTGGTTCTTGATGAATTACAAAGTAAGAGAAATTCTTATATTTTTATAATTTAAAATTGTATCTAAAAATAAAAAAATTGTTTACTTTAAAATTTTTAGACATATCTGAAGCAGATCTGATATATACAGAAACTTTAATGCAACGTGGAAAAGAAAATTATACAGGAAAAGAAATTGTTATTTTAGGAGGAGGAGATGGTGGTTTACTTTGGGAATTACTTAAAGAAAAACCAAAATTTGTAACTATGCTAGAAGTATGTCAAGTTATATTATTATTATATACAAATTATTATATACAAATTATTATATTGTATTATATTATTATGATATTTATTAATAAATTAATAAAAAATTTTTCATTTTTAGATTGACGATGTCGTAATTAAAGCCTGTAGTCAACATATGAGAAGCATATGTGGAAACTGTTTGGATAAAAGAAAGGGCGAAAATTATGAGGTAAATTTATTATAAATATAAGATTTATTTTCAAAATTTCATATAAAATTATTAAAATTTTTTATGAAAAATTTGAATTTATAGATTATTGTTGGAGATTGTGCAAAAACTTTAGCACACATGATTGAAGAAGGCAGACAATTTGATTATGTTTTTGGTGACCTTACAGATATACCAATTAGCCCAACTCCACATGGAGATGCATGGGATTTTATTAGATTAATTTTAAATTCTTCAATGAAAGTTTTAAAATCTACGGGCAAATATATGACTCATGTGAGTAAAAAATATGAGTAATTTGTAAAAATAATTTTTTATTTTATCTATATATAAATATTTTATTTTATTTGTCAGGGGAATGGAGCATCTTGTCCACAATCACTAGAAATGTATGAACAAGTTCTTTCACAGCTTTGTGTACCCGTAACTTTTACCAAAGATAGTGCTTTTGTACCTTCTTTCTTCGAAGATTGGGTTTTTTATCAAGTATCGTTAAAATGATGGATTAAATCTATTACATTGAGATTTCAATGGAGGTATATTCACAATTCATTTTCTCTCTTATGACCCACATTTGACCCTAGTCGCAAATCTTTTGTTAACAAATCGGTTCCTGAAAAAAACGATCCCGATGCTGGACATGAAATCCCAACTGACACTACTACGCTGGCGTCTGTACATACAAAAGGTGGTGGTTATCTGTATCTATTTGTTTGTTTAGTAATTAATAAACTATACAAAGGTGCTCAATTATTTTTTCTACTAACTATCAATAATTAAATTAAGTTACCCAATGGTTCATTACAAAATAAATTCAAAAAAAGCAATACAAACATATTATTGTACAAATAACTTTAATAAAACGGAAATAGAATTATATGAAATTTTAATCACATACATACAAGCTTACTTTTTATTAACAAGGTATTTTGAATATATCTAATATTTAAATTGCATTTATTGATATTATGATATTATTAAATAAATGTTTTCTAGATGTATATAAATCTAAAATGTGTTGCATGAAATATAAAATGTATTATGTAAGTGATAAAAAATTAAGGAATATACATAAAACTATCATCTATTAAGAAACTGATTTTATTTTTATGAATTATTTATAAATTTAAAATAATATTATGATTGTATCTTTTACTTATTTTTTTATATAAAAAAAAAAAGAATATAAAATAGTAAAATAGTAAAGTATTTAATTATTGGTAAGTATAAAATGTATAAATTATAATTAATATTGGTTATGAATTAATAAATAATTTTATGGTATTAATATTATTAACACTCATATATTTAAAATTATTTTAGTATTTATGCATGTTATATAAATAAAATAATATTAATTTTTTTTTGTTTTATGGATAATGAAATTATGATTAATAATTTAATAATTAAGAAATACTTATAATTTATAGTTTTTCAATATTAATGAAAATACAATTTATTTATTGATATTATTATTGATTTATTAAAAAGAATGTATTTTGTAACTAATTATTATTATTATGTATAAATAAATAAAGTTAAATACAATTATAGTCAAAAATTGTTCCCAAATTGAAATTTCCTATCTTATGAAAAATTAAAAATAAATATATTGTTAAAATGGTGGACTAAGCAAGTTGGAATTAAATATAATTTTCATGTTTCTAAATGAAATTTAGTATAAACATAATGTTCTGATATATCAGGTAATTTTTCTACTTCATGAATAGTTGGTTCTATTTCTGTTTCTAGAAGTATTTGATCTAACCACTGTTGAACTTGTTCTGTATGTCCATGAGAAGTATGTTGTTCTTCTATGATATTCTTTCTTGAATTTTTATAATTTTTTGCATTTTCTTGTTTATTTACATTGGTAATTTGAAGATTATAATTATTTTCTTGTAACTCTGTATCCATCTTTGAAGAAAGGTCAATTTTTTTTTCAGAATCATTTTTTTGAAATGTAGAAATGAGATTGGAATTTTCCATTAAATTTATTGTATTAGACAATTCTAATTCAGTAGAAATATCATCTATCTTTTCATCTTTTATCGTATAAGAAAATTTAGTGTTTGTACTAAAAGGAATAATTCCTGTATTCTTAATAGATTTATCAAAATAAACATGATCTTTATTTATGTCTTGATATTCTTCAATTTTATATGGTTCCAAATCAGTGACTGCTGTTGAATTAGATCCTATGAGCTCTATTCTTCCAAATTGTTTTATTTGTTCTTCCAAAGCATTTCTTTCATTTAATATGGCTATAGAGGGAGGAATTTCCTGGCTGGATAATGCTAAAGATATTTGCTGTCTATAAATTGCTTCTGATTGCCTTAAAAGTTGTTTCTCTCTAGCATATAATGTTTGTGCTAACTGAGCAAAACATATTTTAATTTCTTCTTGAACCTTAAAATTAATTATATTTCTTTAATAATAATTAATTTTCATTATCATATTACAATTATCAATTAATTAATAGAATATAAAATATTTTAAAAAATTAAATAATTAATTTTATATAAATATCATATTATTATTTTTAAAAAAATAAAACATTTGTACATAAAAAAGAATAAAACTGAAAATAAAAAAATGAAATTATGTACATATTTAATTATAAATAAAATATTTATAATAAAATATTTTTTTATCAATTATTTAATCATAATTATTATAATTATAATATTTGAATAAAGACAATTTAAAAATTATAACCTTAAAATAGTTATTATACAAGTACTTCTTAAACAAAATATATACCGCAAAAATTACCTGAAGAAATTGTTTTTCTAAAAAAGTTCTTTTATCAGTTATTAATCTTATTCTGACAAGATGACTGTCATTGTCGGTATTTTCTTCATTTTTTTCTATCATGTTATTTATTTATTTTATTTATTGAAGTAATTAATTTTGCAACGCAGCTTTATTAGCAACGAAACGCAAAATTAATATTATTCAATAATTATTTTTTCTTAAATGCAAATGTAAAAACATTACTTCAATACACTTCTAAAAACTACTCATAAAGAATTCAACTTCTAATCATTTTGCACCTGTTATATTAACAACTGCACTGCCATCTTGATATTTTAAAAAATTTTTATTTTTTAATTAAAATAAAATATTAAAAATTATAATTATTATATAATTATTTAATTATAATTATATAATATAAATATCACAAGATTAACAAAGAAAAAAAAATATATAATAAAATGAAACATAAGGAGAAAACTTAAAAGTTGCATCCTTGCTATATTTTACATATTTCATGGTTTTCTATATTTAACTTAATGTAAGTGGTTAACATTATTCGTATATTATGAAAAATTAAACAATTTTTTAAAAGTTAACTTTATTTCTTCAAAATTTTTATCATACATTTTTTTTTTTCTTTATTTTTTCTTTTTTCACATAAATGAAATTCTTACTTTGCATGTTGCATTTCTTAAGAAAAAAAACATGCGTAACAAGAATGTAATTACAACAAATACTATTAAAATAACTAATTATAATAATAATGTCAACTAAAGATATCATAGATTTTATCAAAATAATCTATAAATAATTTTTTACTTAATTGAATGACATCAATAAGTATTGTTTTTCTATTAGCAGTAGAATAAAGATATCTATAATATTTTTCTATGCAAATCTACTATTTTTATTAAGAAAAAATTTGCACACACATTTTCTGCAAAATCACGCATAAATCGACATATTTTTTAAATGATGAAAAAATTTCATCTTGACAATCAACTGAATAGCAAAATACAATAATTATGGCAGCATAAATATACTTTATAAACAAATTCAAAATGTGCAATATTTTTTATTTATGGTACATGTCCGATATTGCTAAAATAAGTTAGCAGCTAAATTTTTAACAAGACTTACACGAATAGTTTCAAAACTTTTAATATTTATGAAGTACTTGGAATATTTAATTTTAGAATTATCTTGAAAAATAAAACATCGATTATTTTCTAAATGCAATTTTCTTGAACAATTCGTGTATATAAAAAATTTCGTATATTAATGTAGTAATAGGTAAATTATTCTATTTAATTTAAAACTAAACATAATTTTTGAACACTTTAGTTATTTTGTAGTTAATGAGAATTTCTTTTTTTGAGAGAAATCTAATCATTATTATCTTAATCATTAAAATGTTCGTTTAAATAATACAAATTTTTTCATATACAGGAACACAATAAAAGTTTTTTGTTTTTTCGAATGAACGAAGAAAGTAATTTTACAATAAAATTATTACCAAAGTAATAACAATGTTATTAAATCATTAATTCGTTAAATTAATGATAGTTAGAAAGTAATAATTAAAACCATAAATTCTTTTTAGGATTTAAATAAATTTCCGGCAGTTAAAGTGGCGTTAGTTCGACCGATGGCTGACCCATTTTCATTCGTAGATTTGTTACATCATCTTCTATTCGTACTAATAACTTGTATTTCTAAATATACAGATTTAAAAGAAAATGATATTTAATAAAATATTTTATTAATCAATAAATATATAAAATTTTATTTTA
The DNA here is from genome assembly GCF_000469605.1 of Apis dorsata. Taxonomy (NCBI): domain Eukaryota; kingdom Metazoa; phylum Arthropoda; class Insecta; order Hymenoptera; family Apidae; genus Apis; species Apis dorsata. Next base: position 455,503 of record NW_006263483.1, read on the forward strand.
AAAAAAAGCAAAATATATATTATATTTACCGTGGATCTATCTCCTGGTGTTGTCATCCAGGCATAAATCATATAACCAGGTATACAAAGCATTGAAGATAAAGCTGTCATCCAGCCGAGTACATGCGACCACCATGGATATTCATAGTCTAAATATTTTACAGGTGTCCATTGTACGAGATTAAAGATAAAGACGCCCTATTAAAATTAGAAAATAACATATATTTTTAAAGAATTTCTTAAAGATTCAAATTGAACAGTAAAAAATTAGAAAGCATCATTAAAAACTTTAACATCATTAAAAACTTTAACATTAACATTAAAAATTCTTAATTTGTAAACAAAAATTTACTTACAATACAAATCATAGGAGTGGTAATAGTCCAACATAGTTTCCACCACATAAGAGGATAATATCCTATCATGTCTCTTATAGCATCATAGAATCGATTAACACCAAAAGCCCAGCTTATAGAGATGCATTCAAAAAAAATTAGGAAAAGAAGACAAAATCCGGATACTGCATACGAATCCAGAATTTGAAAGACATACATGCCACCTTGTGAAATGCAAGATAATCCAATAATATAAGAAAGAATACAAACGATCGCGATAAAGATTTCTTTTCGTCGACGGAGCAATTGTGGCCATTCATCCACCTTGAATATTAAATAATTCAAAATGAAACTTATTTATTATTATACTATTTATTATTATTATTATTATTATTTATTATTATACTAAGGAAATTTAAAGATTATTACTCACCATGGCAGTAATAAATCCTTCCATGGTACAAAACTGAGAATCTAAACCTATAAGAAGGAGCATAAAGAAAAAGAGACAAGACCAAAGAGGAGCTCCAGGAAGTTGAAGAACTGCGGATGGATAAGCTAAGAAAGCCAATCCTGGACCAGAAGCGGCAACTTCTGCGACTGGCTTTTGTTGTTCATGAGCCATAAAGCCTACTACGGAAAATATGACAAAACCAGCGAACATACTCGTCGAAGAATTTACCGAACAAACGATTAAAGCGTCTTTATAAACATTATTTGTAAATTTGTTGTAACTACCAAGAGCTACTAATGTACCCAAACCTAAACCGTATGAAAAGAAAATTTGCGTAACAGCATCTATCCATACCTGCAAAATACAATAGATTATTGCTAAAATTAAACAATAATATAAAAAGAAAATGACTTATAATATATCTTTATATTATTATATTTACCTCAGATTCTTTTAATTTAGAAAGATTTGGACTAATATAAAATCTAATGCCTTCCATAGCTCCAGGTAAAGTAATTCCACGAATCAAAAGAATCGTTAATAAAACATAAGGAAATAAGGAAGTAAAATACACCACCTTTCCAGTCCATTTGACACCTTTCCAAATGCAAAAATAGCAAAGAATCCAAACTAGAAGAAGTGTACCGGCTAATTCCCAACGAATATTCCCCACATATTCTACACCTTCGCTAATTTGAAGTGCTCGACGTCTAAAAAATAATATTTCATATAATTAAAAATATTCGTGATTTAAATATTTAATAACTATTATCAATAAAATATAATAATTAATAATAAAATATTATTATTAACTATTTAATGAAGCTTACTCCCAAAATTCTTTGACTGGATCAGTAAGTTCTGTGATAGTCATATTAACATCGTTAACAGAACATACTTTAATAAAATTATGATGCTTAGTCATTTGAAGCCAACATGATAATGAATCTCTATCATAGGGATTCACACAATTTTTTGTGTTCCAATAATTGTTACAACTTCCCCACGGTAATTCTAATTAAATATAAAAAATTAATACATTTGCTGAATTATTTATCTGTGTTAAATTTATTTCTATTCTATATACTTTACATAAAATTTACAAAAAAATTACAAAAAAAAAAATAGGTAATTAAACTAACCACTACGCATGGACATAAAGAAATAGAAAATAGCCCAGGCGAGGATAACGATGTAATAAACATTCATCCAACAGGACATGACAGCGGCAGCGTATCCGATACCCTTAAAAAGAGGTGCTATTTTGAAAACACCTAAACCACCAACGGTGAGCATTTGACCCAGAGCTAATTCCATGAAAAACATTGGAATTCCAGCAAGAACTAATGTTAAAAAATATGGAATTAGAAATGCACCACCACCATTCTTATAACAGAGATATGGAAATCGCCAGACATTTCCAAGACCAATTGCCAGGCCCACCTATGGATTGAATTTAATTAGTAAAATTAATAATATTCAAAAGATAAAAAAAAAAATAAGAAATTAAAAAATTAAAAACATATCATAATAAGATATTATAAATTAAAGTTACCACACTCAAAATGAAATCTAGCTTGGTGCTCCATGTACCACGTTCTGGCAATGGTTTCATTTTATTAGAAGCAGATGTTAGATTCAATGCAGTTTTGTCAGGATTTTCAGGATCTGCGAGTTCCGGTTCTCTCGATGCTTCCGTCATTTTAAATGATTTTATTCGCTCACCGTGAAGAAGTTTTCCCGCTTTTGATTATTTCTCTCGCGTGTTCCTGTATTGGTCGCGGAATTACCGCGAAGACATAACAGTGTTTCTGTCGACAATTTCATATTTTTATATATATTTCTTCGTTTGCTTTAACTAGTCCCTCAATGTATTAATTATATATAAAATATTTATTTAATTCACATGAGTGAATTATAAGCTCTTCTAGAGATTTTCAAGGTTAAAAGGATGTAGTTTAGAGAACGAGTTTGACCGAGTTCTTTTTCTGAGACCGGATGCGATTTGCGTTTTGTCATGTGGAAAATCTACGGAAGACTATTACACGTTGAAATTCAAGAATACCAGCTGAGTGGAAAATGGCAAATCAATGACTGTATGAAATCTGTATTCTATATGTTCCTAAGAAATTAAAAGTTATATTTTATTTAAGTATTTTAAATGTCCACTGATTTCATTCATTTTAAAATGAATGAAAATGGAAAGTAAATAAATCTTACAGTTACTACAAGATATAGATATTTTAATAGTTTTTAAAAACTGCCTCTCTTTATTGCAAAATTAAGAATGAAATAAAGAATAATATAGTATTTCTAATTTAAAAATCAATAAGAAAAAATTAAAGCGTAAAAGCAATATCGATACGATCTGGTTAAATACGAATGTCCGGCTGGGGAACTCTGTAATGAATATCCGAGTCCATGCACGTTCCCCCAAAGCTCATCACACCCCGACCCCTTCGCGGCCGATCTATTGCCTGAATCCCTCTTCCTCTTCCACGCTCATAAAAAACAGCTATATTCTAATTAGCCGAGAATGCGTTGTTCCGCATAATCGACATTGCTGTGATCTTGAATTTTTCGCTTACTATTAATTGCTTCTTCGTTAAATTCATTATTTTTTCTGCAATTCTTCTTTCTATTCTGATTACATGTATGTTTCTCGATTAATGACGCGTCAAGTTATTCGCACATGGTTCATCTTCTCTATACTATTTTTTCTTTTTTCTTTTTTCTTTTTTTTTTTTTTTTTCGATAAAGTGATTTGCGAAATAAAATAGCTTTATACAAACCTAATTGTGATATCAATCTCACGACACTGTGTCAGCCGTTTAAAATTTGCGCTTCCGTGATCACTGTACTTCTTTCTTTTAAATTTCGGACACTTCGTGAAAAAAACGGAAGCTTTGAAGAAACAGCTGCGCGGGAAATTCGGATTTGAATAGAATTTCAGGAATCGAGAATATTGTATGCACTACACTGCATTCACTTTTGATTTTTCACGCAACAACTCGATCAGATTAAACGAGATGCAATTCATAGTTCAATCGAGTTTTCGAAACAAAAGAGTATAACACTTTGATTAGATGGAACCTCGGCAAAATGGTATTCGACGATCAAGAGCTTCTCTTGATCCTGGTGGCTCTAATGATCTTACGATCATGGATTATTATGTACGATTTACATGAACGAGAATTTGCAATCTTTCGTTTTTTCCTCCCTTACTTTTTCTTGTTTCTCTTTATCGTTTGTCTGTTAATGTTTAAAAAAAGACTTATATCCGAGGGACGATGCGAATGCTTAGCCGGTCCGCTCAGAACTGGAATCAAGAGTTCACTTTCGACAGCGAACTAGCTGAAATATCGGGGGTACAAAATCGGGGGATCCCCCTTTTCCTTTTTTTCCTCCGGTCCACCCTTGCCGTTTACATCGGTGTCATACATTTATTCCGCGCGCGCTCACTCATGCCTGTTCGCGAACTCAAAGCAAGAGGGGACGAGGAAAACAAGGAGAAAGAGGTCGCAACAGTATATCATAATCAAGTTGACGGCTATCCCGACAATATTTTGCTCTTTATTGTCATTATTCAGATATATATATATATATATATCTATTACTTTTCTGTTATTTTGATAATTTTACACTTTACAATTTTATTATAATTGTTAAATTATATTAATTTGAAATTTTTAAAATAATAAAAAAGAAAAATGTCTTAAGATGTAATAGAAGCATTTGTTATAAATTATGAAAATTATTTTATAATCGATCAGAAGATAATCTTAAAACAAAAAAAAAAAAAATCATTATTTTATTCATATGAACTTCATTTCAACATTTATATACATGAAATTCTGGTAGTGCTTAATTATCTACATTCTAGTTAAGTTTATATTATCTGAATTATCGTTGATTGTTATTTCTCTTATATTTTTTTATAATATAATATCGAAATATAATCGAATATAAATTATATTTTTAATCCAAAATAAGTAAAAAATTAATTCATAAACAATTATTATATTTGCATTATATATAATATAATATGTACATAATATATTATTGTGCATTTTAAAATAACATCCTCTTATATAAACATGAATTCTTAATTGAATGAAAAATCATAACTGGTGAGGGAAATTAAATAGATTTTCATTATATGAATTTGGTTATAAAAAACTATTCATTCTTGTATATATAGTTAATGTGAATTTATATTCTATTGTATGTTTTTAAAGTTTTAATTTAGAGCTTATTGTAAAAATTTCCTCCAAATATAAAGTAGAACTTATTTATTTGATCCATAGAAATAAAATTTCAAATATTTTTATGTATATTTGAATAATTAATAATACAATATTTTCTGAATTAATATCTTTATTATTGAAATCATATATCAAATAAGCAAGTTTCTGTACTTTCTGATAAAATGAAAGAGTGCGATAAAGTAGGTGAGCAAGACTAGGAAGCTAGTATATCCGGAGGGTTCACGTGACACCGATCTATCGCTACATCCGTTCTGGGTATACTCCGTAATATAGATCATCAGGATGATCGACATTAACTCACACAAATTTCAAAGCATCTACTATAGATAAAGAACACTCTTCAATCTAAAAAATTGAACAATAATTTAAGAGAATGAAAGAACTTTCTTATAAATATTTGTAATTGATTTTTGTTCTAGTAGAAAGAAATTAATATCCATAGAAATTTCTCTAAATATAAATTGAAAAAATAATCCTTTATTATAATAACCGGATTAAATATATAATGATCGAATCTTTATAATTTTTTCAGAAAGCACAAAACTTTTAACATAACTAATTTTTATACTGTATGCGCGCACATATATACGTTTTGATTGCTCGTTAACGGTCAACACGGCAGAGGGGAGCATCCCCAATGACTAGAGGATGTGCGGGAAGTGCCGCGGGAACCATATTAAGAATTACTTTACAGGTCACATTTTTTTACGAATCAAATCTTTTTACGAACTAAAAAATTATTGATATTAAAATTTTTAATATCAGTAAATAATTTTTAATATTAACAAACAAAAATAAAATATAAATTCTTTAAAAAAATAAAAAATGAATAACAGATGAAAAATATGAAAAATAATACAAAATATAAAAATAAATTACATTATTTAAAATTAAATTATATCACACAAATATTAAATTCGTGTTTTATAAAATATTTATATGATAATTATAAAAATAATTCTTAAGTTCTTTTTTAAACATTATAAATTAATAAAATTAAACGTTTTATATAAATGATTAATAACTTAATAATTATTACTTTTGTTTTTAATAAGCACAAACATATTTTTTATCATATATCAAAAAATTTTTTTCATGTTTAAAATTGTATAAAATTAAATAAATATTTAAATTTTATTTCTTAAAAAATTAAAGGTTGGTATCAATTTATGTTGCTAAATTTGGCAATCTTGCTGTATTCTATCATTGTGAGAATAGGAATTAAGTTTTCTAACCTACAATATTTTACAATATTCTAAATACAATATTTCTTTTTCAAATAAAAAAATTAGTTTATTATAAACAAATAAAAAATTTTTTTTATTATTATAATGGCAGAAGCAATGCGTCAAACCGTAGCTGGAATGTTAAAAGGCATTGAAAGGTATACATTTATTATTTAAATATTTAATCAAATTCATTTCATTCTTTATAATTTATCTTAATAATAAGAAAAATATTTGAAAATTAAATTTATTTCTTCAAAATTTAATTATTAATTTATTTTACATTTTTTTTTAAATATTGATTATACTTTTATCTTATATAGTAATTATAAATATTACTATAAATAATATACTATACAATATATTTTATACAATTGTTAATATTAAACATGCATGTTAAATATTACAAACATAAATATCTATTTTATTTTAAATAAAATAAATTCCAGATATAATCCAGATCATTTAGCAACTCTAGAAAAATATGTTGAAATACAATCAAGAGAAAATGCATACGATTTGGAAGCTAATTTAGCAGTTTTGAAACTATATCAATTAAATCCACACAGATTTAACATGGATATTACATGTCAAATATTGTTAAAAGCTTTAACAAATCTTCCTCATACTGATTTTGTCCTTTGTAAATGTCTTCTCAGTGAACGAATTGTAAGTTTTTCATTTTATTATAAGTTTAATAATATTTTCATTAATAAATATTTTTATTTATAATATAAATATAGATCAAATATAATTTTGATTAGAAAAAAGTAAAAAATAAAAGAAAAAAGTATGTAAATATATTAAATATAAGTAAATAAAAAATATAAGTATATATATAATAATGAAATACATTTACACGTTTTATTTTTAATTTTTTGATATTTTTCTAATCATTATTAGAAAAATTAATTCCTTATTATTAATTTAAAAACTAATTAAATAAAAATTATTTTACAGATGCAAGAAAGCCCTATTAATCAAATTATGTATTTGGGAGACATTTTAGAACAATGTGACTTTCAACATTTTTGGGATAGAGTCCTTTCTATGTCTGATCTTTGTGATAGAATTGTAGGATTTCAAGATTCTATAAGAAAATTTGTTTGCCATGTAGTAGGAATCACATTCCAAACAATAGATAAAAGTCTTCTAGCACAACTTCTTGGAGGTGTTGATGGTATATAATCTTTTTTTAAGAACTATAAGAAGAATTATAAAAATATTCACAGAATAGAATATTTTGTTACATAATATTTATAATATTTATATATATTTATATATAATTAAACAAAATAACCATAAGTTTAATATAAATCTACTTAATTAATATTGTTCATATATTTTAAAGTTATTCAATATTTATAAAAATCTTTTTAATTTAATTTATAAAATGTTAAACTATTCTAAAATATATATATATTTATATATAATAAAAATATATATATAAATTTAATAATAAAATAATTATTTTAGATCCTACATTAAAACATTGGGTAAAAAAATATGGATGGAAAGAAGAAAGCAAATCTATTATTTTTATCGCCAATCAAGATGAAAATATCAAGACAAAAAATATTACAGAAAAAATAGATTTTGAAAATGTTGCTGGTTTAATGGCTGCTTGTCTATGAAATTTATATCTTAAATTTTTTTAAACAAAATTTCTTGTTTTTCTTTTAATCTATCTTTTCTTATAATATAATACTTTTTTATGTATAATAATTTTATAACATATATAAATATCATAAAAAAAATATACATTTTTCACATTATTTAAATACAACCGAATTATATTAATATTCTTAAAAAATTGAAGACTAGTACAATTGAAATATTTTAAAATAAAACATTTAAAAAAATGACATTTCAAGAAATTTTTAAAAGATATATTAAAAAATTTAATTATATATTCTACAAGTTTTACTAAGATTTTGTTGAATATATTCAATGACTAATATTACATCCAATATGATTACTAATGTTTCAATCACATGAATATTAAATTTGCAAGTATATTTAAATTTATTTAATTATATGGAATGCCTCATGAATAAATACTAAAAATTTAATAATTTATTTTGAACTACTCTGATAAAAAATTAAATAATAAATTCAACAACAATAAAATAAAAATATAAATTTAAATATTAAAATACGTTTTCTCCTATATTTATTTTTTTTATTTCTATAACTTAATGTAAGTTTATTTTAAAAAATTAAAATACTATAAACTTTCTAGTTTTAGATAATAAAATATTTTCAATAATATTTAAATATAATATTTAAATAATTTAGATTGTTTATATAAACAATTGTAATTATGTAAATCTTTGTTTTTCAAATATTATTTTTCATATATCATGATGTATGATGTTTTAATTCATTAATTGTACTTAAATAATAGAAACTTCTATAATATAAAAAAGTACTTATGGCAAACAAAGCCATAACAAAAGCTTTTACTTCATAATGTGCAATCAAACATTTATCTAAACTTCATGATCTATCAGGTACGCATCTTTTCGGAAGGTATAACGTGGTGGGTTTTGGCAAGGAAACATCCATAAAATTGGATGGCTTTTACCACAAACCTCGGAAAGTAAAATCAAAGTACGTGAACTGTTTCTTTTATAATGATGACTATTCTGCATATGTTCCATTATATTTTCTTCTCCCAGAATACCTTGAAATTGGTCTACAAGCATTGCGATGACAAACATACCAAACAGTGCTGATTCCAATACCAATATAACACAGTGTAAGCTGTAGAAAAAACTTTTTGATTATTTCATTTTTTTTTAACAATATATTTCTGTTATATTACTCAATTTTTATATTAATGTTTATATTAAATAATTTTTAAACTTAAATTTAAGTTTCTAAAAGATATTAATATTATTAGATTTAATAATTTTCTCTCTACATTCTATAATGTTTTTTCTCTCAATAAAATTTTAATTTATTTAATTTTTTTTTAATAGAGATGTTTGAATTGTTTTCTCAAACAATAATTGCATATAGTTATATTTAAAATACACATACATGCGACTCTGTTTGACAGCTATATCATTACTGCATCGAGAACATTCTAAAATCCATGAGGTTATCACCAAGCCTAGAGCATAGAGGGCCAATATTCCAACATAGATCAGAAATTGAATAAAGTACTTTTGATTTCGTTCTCCAACACAGTTGTTTATCCTTTGAGCAACATTGTAAATTAATTTATAATAAAAAAATATTACATTAAAAAAACTACTATTAAAATATATAAATTATAAATTTATTATTGTTATATTATTATTTTTAATACAATAATAAATATAATATAATACAATAATAAATATTTTATAAATGCAATAAAAAAACTTCAATACAAAATAAAAATTAATAAATTATTTAATATAATTTATTTATATGTATTTTATTACATTAAAAAATACCATAAAACTCTTTCTTGCAAGTTGAAATATTACCTCTATTAAAAATAAATAAAAAAAAAAAATAAGCTGTCAATATATATTATAAACTTCATATCTTTTGAAATTGTAAACAATTTTTATATACCTATAAAATTATAGCATACCATGGGCAATGATGATCCATTCTCCTAACACATCGTTTACAAATTCTACAGTGACATGCTTTAGGTGGTCTGTATGTTTCACATCTAGTACAAACAGTCCAACTGTCTCTTTCATCACATTCAATTTTTGTTTCTGGATTATCTGTATGAATGTCAGAAAAGTCCATACGACTTTGAAGTAGTGGCACAACACCAGGATCACTGCAGACTGCCTTCAAATGTGATGTTATCAATAATAATACAATGGTGTTGAAAGCCACAACATGAAAAGGACCCCATAGACTATACATAATAAAAAGAGATTAATAATATAAATCAGAAAATAGTTATTACAAGTGCATTTCCTGAAGTTGCATTTCTAATTGCAATAAAAATATAATAATGTGTAACAAAATGAAAAAAAAAATATTAACAATATTTTATTAAGTTAAATTAAAAATGTTAAAAGATTAAATTAAAAAATTAAAATACATATATTTATATTAATAAAAAATTTATATAAAATCAATTTAATACAAACAAATATAAAACTATGAATAAATAGAATTACAAACACAGAAAATTATCAAATGCACCTGTCTTGTAAACTATGCAGGATAACCCAACGTACGACGACGTAATCTGCATAAAAGACAGCAACGTATGTAATTATGATACACACGATCCCACAAGGGTCTTTTACAAACATTTTTATTTATTCCATACTCTTTATTAATAAATATATGAAATATCGTCATAGATTAAAACGATTTCATATTATTTCATTTTCCATTGAATTTACATTATACGAATTCATTTTTTAAGAATTCCATTTAAGTTCAAGTTTGTTTATTCTACAATTGCACTGAAACACCAAATCGGAATCGTATTTAAGCAAAAAGAAAATTTATTTCACTAAATTACCTTAAAACAACACAAACAATAAATTTTCTGACCAATACTGATCATTATTGACTAGCCTAAACTGGCCGCCATGATATTACTGTTATTAAATAACCACGTGACATTCTCTACTTCATTGTATATTTTTTCTCCTACTTAAAAATGTTCGCTTCTTTATTAATACTATAAATATAACAATTAAATATCGTCAACTATAATAAAAATAAAATTATTGAATATAAGATTATAAAATTTCATTGTTCCTATAAAATTGAAATTAAAATATTAAATTTATATATTAGCTTCTTAAATTTTATAATATAAAATACAATAATAATTAGTATTATATCAAATAATTATAATAATGTAACATAATAATTATATTAAAAAATTAATATTAAGAACAAATATTTTTTAATATTATTTAACTTCATTAAATATTTAAGTGGAAACATATGAATGTGACAGAGTATCATTCCGTATAAATATACAATAATGCATAATTAAACGAAAATTTTATTTACAAAACTAGTTGCAAATAAAAATAATAGCAATAAATAATAATAATAATAATAATAATAATAATAATAATAAAAATTAATGAATAATAATAATAATTGATGATGATAATGATTAATATTAATAATAATGATGATAAATAATAATAATAATAACTAATA
>NW_006263483.1:467317-467643 GCF_000469605.1 Apis dorsata
ATATACTTTCGATTATTTTTGTATACATGTGTTTTCAATTAAATTTGGTCGGTCTCCGATCGCGAACGAAGACAGACGTATATTTCGATTGTTATGTATACGTTTCGACTAGACATAGTCTGTTTCCGAACGCGGAACGAGTCGGATCTGCGCGTTTCTGCTCTCGGAATAAATTTTATTTGTACGATGTGATAGAATATTCGAATTTTGTAATCGTTTGATGAATAATGTATCGAAATATCGAGATATAAACTAATAAATCTTAATTTATAAAAAGGAAGTGTATAAATATTAATATCGATTCGACGGAATAATGTAAGGATACC
>NW_006263484.1:0-309 GCF_000469605.1 Apis dorsata
AACATAGTATGTTTCCGAACGCGGAACGAGTCGGATCTGCTCGTTTCTGCTCTCCGAATAAATTTTATCGCTGTACGATGTAATAGATTATTCGAGTATAGTAATCGTTCGATAAATAAAGTATCGAAATGTAATGATATATTATATTGTGATATAAACTAATAAATTTTAATTTATAAATAGAAAGAACGAATATTAATATTGATGCGACGGAATAATGTAACGACACCGTAAAATAACGAAAAGAATGAATCGAAAGAAAAGGGAAACGATATTTAACATTTATAATTAAAACTTTCGATCACCCGA
>NW_006263484.1:502-961 GCF_000469605.1 Apis dorsata
CTTGCTTTTAGAAATCTTCATAAATTATTTTTCCAATTGCCTTTTTAAATAACAATTTTTCATGCATTCGTTTTATTAATCTGTTCTTGAAATAATAATTTCCATATTTCAATTTTTCTTTTTTGCTTCTCCCCTCCTCGTCCCTCCCGTTTCCTTTAAATATTCTGATAATAATTGACTTCAACGTTTAATCTTTCTCTTTCTTTGAACTTTCCAAATATATTATTAACTCTTTATTCCTGATTAACTATAATTCGTTTCAAAATTATATTTTCTAATTTCTTTTAATTTAAAACAAAAAAAAAAGATATTATTTCATTCTTATTTTTCTATATTATAATTCTTCTGTTTTTTCTCTTTTTTTCCTTTCTTCTCTTTTTTCCGCTTACTTCTTTATATTTATGCCGACACTTTTCTCCTATTATACCGCTAGACACCCGATCCTTTCCACGCCGTTAA
>NW_006263484.1:1194-9273 GCF_000469605.1 Apis dorsata
TATCTCGCGCTACGAGAGTAACCACAGTCCACTCCCTGTACCCGGAAGCAAAAGCCGGTAAAAGACGACTCGTTATAGCCCTCCCCGTCTATCCTCCGCTGGCGCCTCCTCAAAAATTCGTGTCCGGCCCGGGGGAAACCCCCCGGACCGGAGAGAGTGGGCTCCTGGGTGAAAAACCCCCTAGACCAGAGAGGGACTTCCCAAGTCCGTAGCGGGAGAAAGACACCGAGGATCATTCCCTCGTGGCAAGTTAAGAAGTTGTCCGTCGCTCGCGAAAAAACTCCAGTCGAGACCCGGTGAGTCTCGAACTTGAGTTCTTTGGCGTGCGGAAAAAGCAGCGTTCCAACTTAGCCACAGCCCCTCTGACGAGAGCTTTTAATTTTAAGCTATTTATGGTACTCTTTGAAGAGAAGAATACTTTTGCGAGTATTTTTTGTTAATTTCGATTTTTTTTCATCCATCCGGATCGTATTCTGTCGTTCGAAAAAATCGAAAAAATATTTTTATTTAAAAAAAAAAACTCCATATTATAAGAATCGAACCAAGAACCATTGATGCGTCGTTTGTCAGCGTTTGTCAACCTATCCATTACTTCCTTTGAATTTCGAATTCCATCTATTTTTTGATGTCTCTTTTAAGAAATTTTATTTCCATCCTATTTTCTATTTTTTTTCTTGTACTTTTTCTTTATTCTTTATTCCAATATCGTAAAGATTCTTGTATTAAGAAAAAAACAACTAAATTTTGACGATTAAATAGATTTGATAACGATATTAATAATTCAAACGATATAATTCGATAACAACGATTAAAAAAAAAACAAATAAATAAAAGAAAAAGTAAAGAAAAAATATTGTTGAATCTCTTTATAAATTAGTAATAGGAAAAAAAGACCGTGATAAATTAATAAAATGAAATAAAAATTAGTAATCTTACCAATATTATAGCGAATATCGCGGTGCGATGTCGCGTCGATTGTTATTGTATACGTATTGGTTAAACGTAATAAATTTTATCGATATAATAAAATATTCGAATATAGTAATCGTTAAATAAATAAAATATAAAAAAATAAGAATATAATTATAATTATAAATATGGAAATCGATGAAAGGAATCATCAAGTATTCATCGAACACGAGGATTCGATAAAATAAGGAATCGATACGAGTCGAATCTAAAAAAAAAGAAAAGATCGTGATAAATTGATAAAATAATAAAATAAAAATTAATATTGTTACGAATATTACGATGAACGGTTCAAAAAATAATAACATCGTTGGAAAATAGAATACCGCTATTAGTTGAAATGATGGTAGACGCAGGATAATTGAATGTATAAATGAAAAAATTAATTGTGTATGTATTTATTTTTATAAGATTTTTGACGTGTAATTTGACATATTTGATATATTTTTAACGTTATAGTACTGTGCGGAACTCAGGAATTTGACGTTGGGACGGCGCAAGGACAAGAGAGATTTCTCATTCGATTCGCTTATCCTCGCTTTTAATACTTTCGCTGATGTTTGAAGTATGTCTCTCTATCTTACTTGGCTCCTATTCTTTTTCCTTTACGCATCGAATTAATAGATGCGATTCTTCTTGATCCTTATTGCCAAAAAAAAAAAAAATAACTTACTTATGCGATATATCCTTTGAAGTTAGAATAAAGGAATGGTTTTAGATCCTCGTTCCTTCTAGGAGGTAAACTCTTGAGCTCCGCACGATATATGTGCGTAATAAATATTAATTTTATTTCGCGATACGAATCGTTTCATGGTATAAAATCGCTATCTTAAGTGTCCGGCCACTTATGGACGGGATATTACGTGTATATCGTATTAAAATCTTAAAGATTTTTTTCGATTACAATGGAAATAATTTTTAAATTACGATAAATAAATTATAAATTTGAATGTAAATTTCATTCGGTTTTTCTAATTCTTCGATGTGATCTTTGCTTTCGATATATTAATTTTTTGTAGAAATTTATTTTTTAATACGTATATTTTTTAATACGTATTATTAATAATTTGACACGAACGTTATATATAATGGTATACATAAAGAATATGTAATTACATTTAATTAAAATTGTACATCTGAAATATTACACGAAGCGTTTAAGTGTATTATTATAAACTTTGTAAAGAAAAAAAAATCATGTCGTTTAACTGCAACGATAATATAATTGAAAACGTTTGCCATTTTTTAATATTTTTTAATATTTTCGATATAAAATGAACTATTCTTTTTTGTCCGTACTTTTTACTATTACTAGTAGGATTTCATCGGTGAGATTTTCATAATTTTCAAGTTCGAGTTCTAATGGAATTTTTTACAAGAATTGAAATTTGTTTTACTCATCTCGTTTCTAATAATTTTCATCTTATATCATTGTTGCGGTAAATGAACGACATGTATATATTTTGTTTTATGACGTAAACTCTTCTATGATCCTCGAGGTAATATTTTCTATCGATAATTTATACGATAACGTCCTCGGGGTGATCGTCTCGATTTTCGTGGTATTTTTTCACTTTTTAAATCAGGCGTGATAAGTAAGTAACCTTAAACGCGATGAGATTCGTCTCGAGATCGAGTGAAGAATCTCGATATACGAGTATACTTTGTACAGAGCGGAGATTCGACAACGAAGTGAGAATAATATCGAGATTACTAATCGCGAAGCGTCCAAGTCTCATCGCATACTTTACGATCGATCGTCGATCTTCGGAGATTAACACGAAGGATACTTTCGAGTCTACGTCGCGATGCGAAACATGTTTGACGGATCCGATTTCGACTGTGAAAAGTTCCGATCGCGTCTCCTCGAAGATAACTTACGTTACGAATAACTTAATTTATGTTAACAATTTTGTATAAATTTATACGATACGGTTTATAAATATATCGATTAAGCTACATCGATACAAGTTAAAACCATTTTCGTTTTGTGTGTCGTTTAAGCGTTAATTCAATTTCATCCACGTCTTTATCGATGTCTTTCTTCGATATTTTTTTCAGCTTTTTCTCTTTTATCTTCTCCTTTTGTTTATTTTGTTTTCGTTTCTTCTTCTCGGTTATATCCTTATCGTTACACAACGATGATTCGTTCTTATTTTTGGCTGTTAAATAAATATGTTCATTTAATAATCTAATAATCGTAAAAAAAAAGATTCGTAACGAGCATTTTATTTACCAACGAACAAATCCATATGATGATGGATGCTCCAGTCTTCTTCCATTTCTCTACGACGATCCATTTCTAAACAATCGACGATTTCGTTGCGTCTTTCCACAATTTCTACCAATCTGTTGTGAATAGAAGAAAACGGGATAAGAAATTATTTTTTATTTATGATCGATCGTTATGTTTAACTTATATTTTAATTACCATTAGTCTACGTATATATTAATTAGAAAGAATAAGAAAGTTATAGGATACCTTTGTATCAATGCTTCTTCTCTTTGTTTATCAAAATCCGTTTTGGTCGAATCGTGTTGCATCATTAAACATCGAATTTGATATTCAACCTCCGCATGTTCTTCTTCTAATCTTTGTTGTCTTCGCAGCAACATTAATTCAGCTTGTCGCCTGAATAACTCGTTTTTCTCGTTTACCAAAGTAAATAACTCTAAAACCAATTCTTCTACGTCGGTTGCAAGAGAAATATCTGTAATGTTTATGTTATTAATGTATTAAACGTTGAATGTATTAAATATTAAAATGTAACGTTTGATAAATATTTTAATTAGATGGAAAATGTACGACCGCGATACAAAAGAAAATGAAACGAAAATGAATTTTTTTAATTATTAACGAATTAGCGATCCGTTAAAAAAAAAATATTCGTTGGAAATCGTTTAGAACATCTTATACGAGCGAATGTATAGTAGCTTCAGCCAATAGGAAAACGAATTTGAATTTTCGTTATTTTCGCGTATCAATTTTCATTTTTATTCCGGTTTTTATTTCAGTCTGATGGATCGAATACAACACCCTGTATATTACAAGTACATTCGTTTCTATAATAAAAAATAACTGTATATATCAAGTGGATAACCGCTAGTTTTTATTAAGGTAACGTAAATATATTAAGGTATGTATATATTAAAATAATTACTATCGGTTCTAGATCCGGATTCGCATTTACTTCTTATCAATTGTTCCAATCGTACACCTTGCTTTTCCAGTCCTTGCTGTTGCACTTCTATTTCATCCAACTCCAATTTAACATCCTTAAGAGACATTACCTTTATCTAAAATTCAAAATAAAATAAATTTAAATACAAATTATTAATTTAATCGTTTAAACTTTCCTTTAAGATGTTACGAACAGCGAATATGAGAAAATATTAGATTAGATATTGATAGAATTATTTGTAAAAGTTTTATAATTTATAATTACACATTTCGAAAAAAAAAAATGAAAAAAAAACGCAAGTTATGGATATTTGTTATTTCAAAATTTTGTAAAAAAATTAATATAAAATAAATATAAACTTACCTTTCTTTTATGTGGTATTGGACATGGTGGAGCAGGTCCTTTCTTTCTTTTCCATTTTCCTTCCATACTTTTATCTAAATATGACATATAATGGAAATTTTCTTCGCATGACATATGCGTGAAACTCTGTCTATTTCTATTTGTCTCATCTTTATTAGTCTTTTGATCTTCCCACGCGCTCGATCGATTTATAGAAGATCCTTCAAAATTAGACGTTGCTAGAACTGTTGGTGATGATGATGATGATGCTGATGGTAGTGGTGGTGGTGGTGGTGGTGGAGCTGGCTTCGTCTTACGCATCTTAGGTGTTACGTGTACGCATGATTCCTAATAAAATAAAAATTATATCGATATATTACATTGGACATCACGGTAATAGCTCCGATAGTTGATGCATAATGATGCATAATTGATTCTCAACGTGGCCGTTGATCAATGATTTATCTCGTTCAAGTTTTATTATTACTTATTATTTCTTGAGAGATTCTCGGAACGTTTATGCTTCTCTACCGTTAACTATGCGATTCCTAAGATATGCGTCTACTATCAGAACGTTACTATATATATATATATATCAATTTAAAAAAAAAATAAACTTCATCGATACGTTTAAAGGAAAAAAAAAAGAAAAAAAAAGTAATGTTTTAAATAAGATTGATAAAATAAAGTATATACTTTGGATTCGATTTATGTGACAATTCAATTCAATGATCGACAAATAATATGAATTGTACGTATAATATATCTGAAGAATGATAGAAAAACGTAAAAGCGAGGAAATTGATGAATTGATAATATACACTGCTCGTTTCGATCTGTTGATGGTGAAACAAGATTTAAAGAAAAACGATTTAAAGAAGATTTAAAAAAGATTTAAAGAAGAAGGATCATTTTTCACGCGTCTATCGAACAGTACAAAAATTATATATATATATATTTAAAATTGCACTCTACTTTGGACATGGAAGGTTGGTCGGAAAGACACGATTCCTTTTTCGTAGGTGGTAATGGAGCCGGTTTCTTTTTTCTATAAGTTCCTCCAATGCGTATATTTGATTCTGGACTTCTTATATTATTATTGGATGTGCGCGAATGATGGTGATTTTGGCTCGATTCTTGTCGTTCGGTTACATTTATCCCCTCATCGTGTCTATAACAAAAAAATAAACGAAAAATAAGCAAAAAATAAATCATCATCATAAAGAAAAATATTTTTTATTACGAAAGTTCGTTGCATCTACGAACATTTGATCCAATCTTCGATCTTAGTTATAATCTATTATGCAAGACAGAAAAAAATAAAGTCAGATATATACCGTGATTCTCAATATATTTTATTTAATATTTTTAATAATTGAAAAGATGAAACGACATTTACTTTTGTTAGATGTAAAACAGATGTAAGAAAAAAATTGAATATTCGAATTTAATTATCCATTTATCGGGTAAACGTTATATGTTTATGTTGGATAAAAAAATAAAAAAAGAAAAAAACATTAAAATACTGTACAAAGAATTACAGAATTCGATACTGTACTTACCCCGCAATTCTTAAAATTCTTAAAATCCTGATAAAGGAATAAAAATGCCGATTAACAAATATTAGAAGAGAGAAACCGTTCGAGATGTATCGAGAGAAGATAGGATCCTAAAAGTATTTCCTATAATTCGAGATTATCGGGATTCTTGAAAATATCGGGTTCTCGAAGAATTGAATAACAATTTTGGGATTACTCTAATTCGCAAAATTAAAAGAACAAAGATCCCGAAATTCTCGAAAATCCCAACAATTTTAAATCACGAGATATTCCTTTCGAAGGAACCCGACATTTCGACATTTTCTCCCATTGTCTTCTCTAATTTTTATACTCGAAATTTTTAAACTCTCGAAAAAAACGAACGTGTTCTTTTCTGATTGATCGATTCCGATCGACTCGCATTGTCGTAAAGTCAATTTGTCAGTTCGATATTTATTTATAATTTTATAACGAAATATTTACGTATAATATTCTTTTTTTTTATTCTCATAAACAGATTATATTTTCCTATAAATTTTCCCCCCAAAAAGTAGCAAATTTTCTATACGATTTATATATTTATTATAATATGTAATAGTTTAATTCAGTTTAAAAATGATACGTAGTTTTTAATCAATTAAATTGATCTAATTTACGATTTTAATTTACGTTTATGTTTTCACGATGACGAAAAAAGAAAGTGATACAACGAAATAAGAACAACAATAAAGAATGAGAAAGAATAGTAATGCTTCTGTAATGGAAGATCGGAGAATCATTCTCGGGGAAAAGCGATACTACTCTGTGTATACATAAGATACATATACGTACATAATATATAATATATTACAAGGTGTTTGGAAATAGATGGGAAGAGAAACTTTTTCAAAGATTATTTTAATACGATGAAATATTTAAAAATAGACAAAGACAAAAAGTAAGGATATAAAAATGCATCTAAGGCTTCGTTTTGGTCCGAATATATGCAATACATTTTCTAAATTTAAATATCTTTTAAAACTTGGTAACTCTTTATATCGTTTTAATATACTGTCAAAGATTATCGTTGATCTCTATCTTAACGATTTGATAAGCATGAGAGATATTTGTATATTAAAGGTACGAATTGAATTATTACGTACCAATTGAAATGGACGAATTTTTAAAGGTTGAAGATGATCGTCGTATGCGTATTATCGATTGTTGGATTGCAGTGTTTAAGTGATTTTGTATCCCATTTTGTATCGCATGGTTTAGAGAATAAAAACGAATTTCGAAATATTCGATGTTAGAAAAGATTTCATTGTGAAAAAAAAGAGAAAGAAAGAAATTTGTAAGATATTCTTGTAATCGCTATATAAGATAATAAATAAAAAAATATCTAGAGTTTGCGCGAGAAATTTTTTTTCGACGTAAGATTAATGAAAAGGAAAATGGAATGAAAATACGAAATGAATGACGATACTTTGTTTAGCTTACGTTGAATAGCTTGTTAGAAAAGCTATATTTAATATAACGAAGACGCTCTCGAGAAATGATGGGAATAGCGATAACCAATTTGCAAAGCAAAATTCTTTAGCCAAGATATAAAGCATCACGATACATGGAAATTTTACGCCTTTCATTTTTTAAATTTAGAGCATTATATGGGTATTTAAGCACCATCGATCAAAAATATATTACTTTAAAAAATGTTTCATCGTTATACGTACTTAATTGTGCGTGGTTTAGGTGTAGGCATCATTTCACATGTTTTTTCTTTAGATTCCAAATCGCTATTATGATCATCTTCGTCGCTCCAAAATGGATTTAAATTAATTTGTGGTGCGGCTAAACGTCTTTTTGTTGGTCTTTCTTTGGAAAATTGTCGGTTAACTGTATTACCGTTAAAATTAGATCTGACCGCTGGTCTCGGCGGAATAATTTCTTTTCTTTTTATTTCTTCTTCATTTTCGAATGGATTTGTCAAAATTTTGCTACTTTCTGTAGTATTCACAATTGTCATATATTTGTCAGAAATTTTTTCTTCTTCTTCTTCTTCTTCTTCC
>NW_006263484.1:9458-33304 GCF_000469605.1 Apis dorsata
GTCACTCTTAAAAGGATTCAAATCTTCAGGATAATCTTCGTTTAAATTAGAATTTATGTTTGTCGCAACCGTTGTACATGTTTCAAATTCCCTATTTGTTGTATCCGAAATAATTGATAAATTTTCATTAATTTCGGTCGCATGTGCTAACGATTGTTCGAAAGTATCCATTTGCGTGGAATCGTCTGTTTCAACGTTATCTTTTAAAGCAGCATTTTGACCGATGATGGTCTCAGTCGCGTCTGGATTTATCATCGAAATTTTTTCACTTTTCCCTATTACGTCGTATTCCTTCATCTGTATCTTCCTATTTAGCGTTTCGATATCTCGATCTTCGTTATTGTACACTTTAATTTCATCTTGTCTCGTCTTGTCAAAAATCCTGATTGTTTTTTCAATTATAGAAGAGGTGTTCTTATCGCGTTGAATACGTTCAACGGATTGATCGTTAGATTCACACGGTGATTTATCCGTAATCGAATCGAATTGAAACGAATTGGCAGATTTTTGTTCGTCTCGTTCGTTGGTACTTGATTCGACGTAGTAATCGTCGTAGTCGTTCGTCTTTGTTATATTTTCCTTGTCAACGGATTCTAATTTCAAAGAAGTGAAAGCCGATTCTAGTTTCGAGGAATCGAGTTCGTTATTTCCATCATTTTCGCTTTCGGATTTACGATTAGCCGAAGATGTGAAATTTGTGCTACGATCGAAATTGCTTTGATTTTCATTCGTTGCATTCGTGTTATTGGCGAGAAATTTTTGTTCACCCTCTTCGAACAATAATTGATTCGATATGAAATTAAAACGTAATCGAGAAGTTTGCGCCAGTAAATCAGGGACGATACGATCTCGATGATCCAATTTGTTAACGGGATCGAGACTAAATATTCTTTTATCTATATGCTTTTCATCGCTAAGAAATTGTTGATAATTCGAATCAATCTTGTTTTTTTCAACTCTATTAAATTGCGAGGATTCGTCGCAATTTCGCGTTATGGCTACCGGAATTTCTTCATCCGGACATGTTTCGCAGCAATATTGTCCTTCTTCGGTTTCGTAATAATTACCAATAGTCAATTGATTGTTACATCGAGCGCAACGAAAGCAGGTACGATGATAAGCGACACGAGCGAGTACCAATTTTTCCGCTAAGAAAATAGGAAGTCCGCATACAACGCAGCGATCTTTCCGCATACCCAGATACGACGCCTCCTGCAGAATTTGAAACAATTTTAGTATATTCTACGTATATTATTATTATTATATATTTTGATAACATAGAAATAGAATGATGAATGTGTTAATATGTTTAGTGTAATAATATCGTTCGTAATTTTATTAGTAATATCGTTTTTTAAAAATATAGTTTCAATCTCTCGCTGTATTTTATTCGGATAAAAATAACGATAGAAAACGATATAAAAAAAACGAATTTAAAGATTTAATATCGATACGTCACATTCGCAATGTGCTTTTGGCTCAACGTTAAAAAATTTACCGCTTATTTTGATCGAATTATTTCGATTGAATTTTTACGCGAAAAAGAAAAAAATATTTTGTTTTTCAAATAAGAAGAACAAAAAAAAATTTTTTTCAAAATAGAGAATATATTATGGATGAAGAATGAACACGAGTATTATTATTTTTATCGAAACTTGGCTTTTAAATAAAATATTATATCTTATCATGGAATCGATTACGTAAAATCCGATACATCGAATGGGACTGATTGTTAAACTTTCCTAACTTTTGTATATTGTAGCTGGTAAAAATTGTAGAAATAATAGAACATAATTGTAACTGGTAGAAATAATAGAACAAAGAACGAATAACAAAGATAATAGGGCAAAGAGGGATACGTTTCGTCTCGGGATTGGCAGCCAAACTCATCTCTGGAGTTACACGACTGACAACCCCTGCCCTAGACGTTGGGTGGTGAACGTTTTTCAATTGTTTTCAATAAAGAAACGGAGATTACTTGTAAGAGGAACAAAATGTCTAACGATGACGAATAAAAATAGCGTGAAACGTGCACCCACAGAAATCGCGAAGATCTTTGGCAAAGTCTCACTACGCAGTTTTCGTAGTTCGAATATCATAATCGACTCGTAAAAATGTAACTGGATTCTTCTCTTTTATTCCTAATCTCGTTCAATGTAGCGGATTATGCGACAAATGGAGAGCAATCGAAGATGAAATGTACGTACAAATGACTGTCTGGGGATTGCCAGTCAGACTCATCAGTAGGGCTACGACTGACAATCCTTGCCCTAGACGTTGGATGGTGAAAATTGTTTTCAATGAAATGGAGATAAAGATGATCACTTGTGAAAGAGACGATGAAACGTCTGGCTTCGATCACACGCACCGACGTATCCTTTCACGCATGGAGGAATTCGATGTGCAATACGGGTAATGGATATTAATGAAAAATAAGGTACATTATTAAAGTTGTTGATCGATTTTTTGCTATGTATATAACATCGTTGATTACGTACGAAATAATGATAAATATGATGAATAAATTGACAAACATAATAAATATATAAAGTATCGATGTTTTTTTTGGAAAAAAAATAACAAAAATTACGGAAGATTTATAGAAAAAATTGAATCGAAAGCTTCGTTTATTTTTTTACTTATATATAAAAATTAAATAAAATATATGTTTCTAGATTCAAAATCTAAATCCTAATTTTGTCCGCATAAGTTACGATATAAAATGATCTTAGAATCAAAGGTAGAAATCACGATAAATTTTTATCTTGACAAGTTGTAGCGAAGAACACTACACAATATTCGAAATGCGATATGCGATATATTTTAAAAGGAGGTCTGTTATAGAAACTTCAATTTTATGTCTGATCACTGAAATTTGTATCAAGATTCAAGCAATAAAAATTCCATGTATGGAAAATTAATAATATCGTTTCCTCTCAATAGTCCATGAATTTATCTTGGTAAATAATCGATAAATATATATCGAATCGTTATCCTTCGCTTGTGAATAGTGAAAAAGTTGTAACGATTCGCATTTGCCATCAATTTTTCTTTTCTATTTTTCAATAATTAATCAATATTTATATATTGTATATTACAAAATACACGAACGAATTTATCAACATATGATACAAAAATAAACATAAGTTTAAAGAAAAATATTTATTGTAAGAGTCAAAAAAAGTCGAAAAGAACGAGGAAATATCTCGAGATCGAGAAAAGTGTTCGTCGATCGTATTTATTTAAAGTAATATTCCAATGTTGTCGTTAAATATCTTGCAGTAATCGTATATTTTCCATAGGAATTATATTAAAAAAAAAATAATAATAATCACAGCGATATGTGCATGCATAAAGTAATGAGTGAAAGAACGAAGAAAAATTATATGGAAAAAGCTATGCAAAAATAAATAAAATTTATACTTGAATTTGAACAATTAACATATACATATTGAAATGATATATAATGATATAAATAAATTACAATTTAAAAAATAATTTTAAATAATCATCGAGTTGAACGTTCCTTCGAAAACTATTGTTCTCTAGTCTTTTAAAAAAAATTTTCATAAAATTAGTTAAGATGATGATGAAAAGTTTCCTTTATTTAGAAATAAATTTCTTCTTCCGTAATGTAGTTTCGCGTATTCTGTGTAAAACTCGAAATTGAAAAAATATTATTGAGAAAATAGATACGTTGTTCATCATGATATATTTAGAAAAACTTAGTATATTCTGTAAATATATATTTTTCCAAATTTTCAGCGATAATTCACATTTAGTAATTATTCGTAACGTAAAAGAGAAATATTAATCGTTATATTTTATATTTCGTAAGATATGTATTTGTAAGTAAGAAAACAAATTATGAACTGGAAATATCTTTCATCGCGCGAAAGCTCTTTCTCGCTCTCTCATTCTCGCTCTCTCTCTCTCTCTCTCTCTCTCTCTCTCGGGATAATTTAAAAAATTTACTTTTCGTTACATTTTCTCATAATAGAACAAATAGAACATCGCATCGATATGATAAAGTCAAATTCGAATACTTCGAATTTAAAATTTGTGTATTGTTTGGTTGATTTAAAAAAAAATAAATGATGAAATGACATAAATAAATATAAAGTGGTATAATTCAGTTCTACGGAAATACAATTTTACCATTACATATTATTAACATTACTGAATGAACTATATAACATACTTTTCCGGTTTCACTAATAATATTCGTTTTGATAGTATAATACAACAGTTATAGATATTTTAAAAATAAATTAAATAAATGCAAATTACTTTTCTATATATTTATACAACATTTGTTACTATTATTAAAATTTATCTTTTCATTTTAGGAAAATACGAATAAATTGTACATGGAATGGAAAACTTACTACTGTCGCAAAATTGTATTCATTACTTTTTGCTATTGAACAAAAAGAAGTGGAGGCTCAAATATGTAGAGAATTTGAAAATATATGTAAATACTATTTTAAAAATATGAATTAAAATTAGTTTGAATATATATAAATATATCAAATGATATCAAATAGTATAAAAAAATATCAAATTTTTTATTAAAGTAACAATATAGGTAAGCGAATAAAATAAAACTTAACTTAAAAATAATAAATGATAAATTAGCGATAAATTTTAACGATTATTACATGTAACGTACAAACATATTTTACAAAAGAAACATAAAAAAAAGAGAGCAAAAGAATAGACTTTTCTTATGATGAATAAGATTTTTTTTTCTTTTCGTAAATTTAATTTGTTTGTGTCTTTTTTCGAAAAAGAATGTTTATATCGATAAAATATTATTTTCATTTACGTATAATGTGATAAATGCCCTATATTTGCATAGTCGTTATTGTTAAAAAATTATAAATTATATTATTCCAAGTGTAACATAAAGATTCAAGGATTCATAAACTTATAATTCAACTTTTAAACTAATTGGAATCAATTAACTTGGGAAAGATCCAAAATTTTCTACGTTTCGTACAACAAAGGCTTCTGTACCTTTTCTTTTGGAGATTCAGGCACTTGCGTGATTCTTTCCTCTGTGGTTTCAGTCGTTCTACTCACTGGATGTCGTGTCGGTGATGAACCTATAAGGATAAAAAAAAATAATATATCTCGTACAAATATATATATGACAATATATGCATGATATACGCGATTTAAATGTAATGAATCGATAGATATCGATATAAGTAATGAAAATTAAATTTCGATTGGTATTGTGAGTAATATTGAAAATAAAAGAAAATAAAAATAAATATCCGTTATTACAAATATAGGAGAAAAAAGTTAAACATTTACGAAAGCGGCGTGCGGTTTCATTTGCACGCATAAGAATAATAAAAATTGAACGAGAGAAAAATATTGATTCGATTGATTCAGTTGTGTTATCGATCTACGCAATAATTCTGTTCAATTGCATACTTTTTCTGCAGCTCGTTCATGAGTTTTCTCTTTCATACAAATTGGATCGAAAAAAATATTAAAAATTTTCTTTTTCAACTTTGCCGATACTTTTCCTTCGTATATCTACTATTCGATATAATGAATCGTATGTATCATTCGAAATGATACCAGTATGTCGCAGTGTGTTGCTTTTATCGAGATGCTGTGCTAGGCAAATGATATCGCAATGCCAAGCATGCATGACTAACGATAGTTACTTGTTTATTATTTAAAAAATTAAAAAAGTTTATTTACTTAAAAAATAATATTTCGTATTTTTTTTCTCGTTACTTAAAATTGTTCCTTCTTCCGCTCCTCCCGCAAAAATTTTTAAAAATATCAAATATTACGTAAAAATTCAAATATTACGTATTATTATAATACGCTATAGAAGAATCAAAAAATTCCAGATAATAATGTTACATGTTATTATTTATCGATAATAATTATCAGTTATTTGTATACTCATCGTTATCAAATTTAATAAATTTTAAATACTTTCTCGAAAATTAGATACAGTAATAACAGATTATTGTTATTTCTGTGAGACTTACCGCTAAAAGTCTGATAAAATTGCGAAAGATAAGTAAGAATTGATAATCGGTCAGGTACAGCACAGGAAGCCATGTCTTCTGCGTCTAAAAGTGCTGGGATTCCAAGATGTTGTTCCGCGACTCTAAAAGCCAATTCATTGTTCCCATACACGTCATTCTTGTCTAAATTGTCAAAGTCACTGCAATGGATATTAAAAGTAGATTATTTTTATCGGTTATTTCAACATGTATATCTATATCTCGAACAAAATCATTTCAAAACATTGCACGAATATGAACAAATGAATTTCGAAAATTGCAAAAATTAATGAAATTTTTAAAAATAGAAAATGTAATTGAGAATAATAGTAATTTATTTCAAAGAATAAAAATTGCATGATTTGTTTATATCCTGTATATAAGTGTAATAAAGTATATATAAGTAAATAAAGAAATTGAATTTGTTTTTAAATTTAATAAATTGTCTGTCATACATAAATCTATCTTCCAAACTTAAGCTTCGAATAAAAAAAAATTCAAATTTAACTAAAATTAAACGTTATTACGTTAAACGTATTTCAAATCTGAAATTTTACAAATACCACATAAAATATCGAAACTATTTTTGCGTATATCAAATGACGGTTATGTATATAAATAAAGAAATTTAAAACATTGATTTCTATGTCGTATATATCAGAATTTTTAAAATTGATCAAATGTAATATTTTTATAAATAATTAACTCTTTTCCGCAATAATGTGTAAATACTTTTGACATTTTATTATAATATCGATGAAATTACGAATAATTCCAATAAAAATTACAAGATATTTGGAATATATTAAGAAATTGACTATTTCTATTGTAATATCTACGACCATTATTGACTACTATTTTACTTACATGAGATCAGGCCGAAAATGGTGAATCATCGCACAAAATGCGAGGCCATCCTTCCAAGAAGTTGTCATATTTTGTACATTTACATCAGGATAACCTTCGGTTATTCGACGGCACCAGAGTTCTAATGCTTTTGTGCCTCGTTTTTCACTCATTTTATATATTTTTGATTTATTTATCGTCAAAATCTTCTAAATCTTGTTTCGTAAATTTATATAAACAATGGAAAAATAATTTGTCTTTCGAGTCTCACAAAGCGACTCTGCAATGAAATATAAACAAAAGTATATAGGTTTCATGCGGTGTGAGGTCACACTTTTGTTACCATTCGAAACTCAAACTGTGCGTTGTCTTATCTTAAAGAACGTGAGAAAAAAGTAATTCAACGATTAAGTAATTCTACTGCGATCTGGGATATTATAAAATAAAAATTGAAAATTATAAAATTATATTTCAGTTTTTCAATTACAAATGTTTAAAAGATTTTGTGTATAAAGATACGCATACGATACATGCGCATGTAAACATTGAAAATATTTATAGAAAATTTATACATGTACAAATTTATATACATGCTTAATTTATATCAATATTTACCCTGCATACTTGTTCCTTGGAATCGTTCCGGACCACCGTTCAGTATTGCTGCGCCACATGATTCGAGACCAGGATTCATTTGAGACCATGAGGCAATCTCGATATCATTTTCCTTATTTAATTGTATATACAACTTTTGAGAGTCATTTCAATATCCTGTTATACAACAAAAAAAAAATAAATAAATAAATTGTAATTGATATATAATATTTTATTCTATGTAGTGAAGAGAAATAAAAGATACTATGTAAGAAAAAGAAGTGGAAAAAAAATATTTTGAAAAAATATTTAAAAAATTATTATTAAATTCTCGTAAAAATAATTAAATTTTTCATAGATTCCTTAATTCATAGAAATATATATATATATATATATTCATATATTCGAAATAATGAACAATCAGAATATCAACTATCAGAAATATCATCGAAGTGACAAAACTAAGATATAATTACACTTTATGATTAATTGGTAATTGAAATTCAATCAAATTATAAAATCAAAAAGTAATTATTGCAATTTAATCAAATGGTATTTTTTGAATAATTTTTACTTTAACGATATAAGAATAAATTTTGAGAAATATATTTTGCAAAAAAAAAAATTCTTTTAAAGTTATATATTTTTATTTTGAATTTTATATACGTATAAATTTTGAATAATATTTGTATAATTATCTTATATGAATATAAACTTGATAATAATCATTCGCAACATAAATCAAGATAATATCGTAAAAATCGTGAAGAGTGAAGAAAAGTGCAGAATTTGTTCTAAATATTTCGTTTTTTTTTTTCTCCCATGTGTTTTTCTATGAGATCAATTATTACTACTAATCTACTTAATCCAATCATTTTTTGATCAAATTATTATTTGTGATGATATATAGGTTCTTTACGATGAATAAAATAGATTTGCTCGATAATTGGATAAAGATAAGATTTAATGTACTCATAATTCGAAGATATCGCTTTATTCATGGAAAATTTTAATAACAATTTGGTGGAATACGACTGAAATTATTCGCTATTTATTTTTACGGTTAAGGAGAGATCGATAAAAGTGAGAAATATTATCAAAGCGATATTAATAAAAAATTCTACAATTAATATTTTTCATAATATCTGGTAAATATTAATGATGCTTCTTTATCTTTTGGATAGGATTAGCTTATGTGAAAAAACATATAAAATTGTATTTAAAAAAAATGCACTTATATTTTTTAAACCGGAGCTAAATCATCGCGTATATGTTAGTTTTAATTATTCAATTTGATTGATGTTTGTTTCTCGTATCAATTTCGTATCGAACGATACAAAAAAAATATATTATGTATGATATATACATACATATAACATGTATTCTTACATATATTCATACATATAACACATCATTATGCTTATTTCAAATGTATATGTATTATCTAATAGTTTACTTTTGGTCAAACATGAAAGTCATTTGAACGGATATACGCCCCTCTCCCACGTTAGGTCAAGTCCGAGTTACCCTTATATTCCCTTTCACTATTGCATTGTGAATTTATAAGCATACTTCATGACACATTTACCAAAGCCATAGCAACCAACATTATTGAATTATAATTAATATATAAACAACAATTAATCTAAAATATAAAATATAAAAGCTTTCTATATAAAAAAAATAACAATAACATTAAAATATAGAGCAAAAAAGAATCTCTATTTGTTTTATCTCTAATCAATCTCTCTTTATATTTTCCAAATATGTACATAAACATGTATCATTTTAATATTATATAATGATGAAAAATTTTATTCCATTATTATTATTATTATCTATTATATTATTATTATTTAGTTAAATTATAATATTATACATATTAAATTATAATAAATAAAATATTGTGTAAATTGTAGATATTTCATACATTCATTTCATACATATATTTTATACATTTTATATATATTATTCTCACATATTTTATAATTTGAACACGTTATACTTATATATATTGTTTAGTTAATCATAATCTATAAAAAATACAACATACTTTAATAGAAATAATTGAAAAAAAAAATTGAAATTGAACGAATAAATTGATTAGTGATTTTACTATCATAATCAAATTAAATTTCAAAAAGATTATAATTATACTTTTCAATTATAAAAAATAAGATGTAAAAAATATACGTTTAATGATAATATTATTCATGAATTATATATTTGGGCTTAACTTATTTTATTTGTTTTATTCAACTTTTAATTCTTTTTCTTAAATATATTAGAAAAAATAATTTGATAAATCATTATATCATTTTTCATACATTTTATTCAAAAGTAATATATAACAAAATTTTAATATTGTTTAATTGTTGATACTTGGAAAAGATATAGTTGATTAATCGATAAGATATAATAAATTTATAAGATTTTATAAATATTTTAAGAATATTCTACATTGATACAAATTCAGAATAACAGGAATATTTATAAAATATCATAAATATGACACAATAATAAATAATTTAATAATGGAAGTTGAATAATTTTCCAAAAATTTTAAATTTTAAACTTAATTAAAAAATAGAAAAGAAATATTAATAACGTGTAACTATAGTTTCCTTTCAAAAAATTCATAACAAGTTAATGCTTAAATAAATGTTACAAATATATTCTATATCATATACATATATAAATACAGTAATCATAAAAATTTAAATATATTTAAATTTACATATATATTTTATAAACAATTTTTAAATTATTTCTAAATGCATATATGTGTGTGTATATATATACACATACACACAATATACATATTATATATACATATATATACATGTATTAAACGCAAAGTAAAATAATTTTTAAAACTTCGCAAAAGCGAAATTAATATCATTGTATAATTAATGTACATACCTATATTGTTAAACATAATTTCTTTTTAATGTTTTTTTAAAATACTACACAACATACGTGATAGCACGTGTACAATAACATACTATAACAAGTTTTCTTTCAAATATAACAAAAATTTTTTTCTTTTTTTTTTTATTCACTTCATTTGTTCTTTTCTATAAATTATTTATCCATACGGAGATCCGTTAACTTACGTCATTCGCATGACCTGTTTCTGCTTCCACCAACAGTTTCGATCCTTCTGTTTGCCACTAAAGTTACAGTTTAAATTCCTCGATAAAACTTAATGACATTATATTTTCCCAACATATTTTATTTCTTACATTCACATAATAAACATACTATAATTTATTATAACTATTTATTGTTTAACAATTTTGTGTACAGTTTGATACATTGAATAATGTATATATCTAGTGATTTTTCTAACCTTAATGTCGTATGTAAGTATAACAAATACACACAAAGGAAACACGAAAATCAAAAAAATTTTTATATTATAATATTTTATATTATATAAATTTATCAAAATAAAAATAAATAATTGTAATATTTTGATAATTTTATTTATATATTTATATTATATTTATATTTATATAAATATATATATATATATTCACTTTCACGCGAAAAAGGATTGAATGATACTGATCAAGTCAAGACCGGTCAAAGACATTTCGATAGATCACTAACACCATACGTGCAATCCAATGACTGAAACGCCACGAGTATCATACGCTTAATTTTATGCCACCACCCTTCTTTCTCTCTTTCTTATCCTTTCGTCCTTCTTATCCTATCTTGCTCGTACATTACATGCCCCACCTTTATTTTATTTTCCTTTCTTTTTGATTTTGTAGCAATACATTTTTCATTTTATATTTTTTCTCATCGTTTAATCAAAAAAAATGTTTATATCGTTTCGCATGGATAAGTAATATAATATTATGATTAGTTTTAAATTTATCTTTTAGGTTAGGTATGTGTATATATATATATATATATATATATATTTGGTTATGCATAATCAAATGTTGATGTTTTGAATTGTTAATATTTTAATTTTCTTTTAATCTTTATTTAATAATTAAGTATAGTTATTGTAAAAAATTTATATTATTTTCATATTATCTATATTATGTATGCTTTTATAATAGGTAGAAATTTGAAATAGTTCTTGAATCTATGATGCTTGTATATATTAATTAATATTAAAAGTAATTTTATACAATATTTTTACATTAAATATCATTATTATACAATATTATATTAGATTGTTATTTAATATAACAAATATATTAATATTAAATACTTTGTATATCTTAGAAATAAATATATATTTATGATCTTATGATTTAATTGCTAGATATAAATTGACATAACATTTATTTGTTATATTAATTGTTATATTATATTTATTATATTAATTGTTTTTACAAATATATGGAAAAATTTTAATATATATAAGAAATAGAATAAATATACAATATGTTCGAAACAATATAATAAAAACTAGAAGTTAATTATTTTAATAATTATAAAATGTCCAATATTATGGAATAAATGTAATGAATTATAATATTTATTTTATCAATGAACAATTGACAATTAAGAATTATTTATTATCTGCTATATTTTGCGGTGCAAATAATAATTACTATCATGAAATTTATTTTTGATAAAATAGCACATTTTTATATTTATAATTTTAAAGATAAAATAGAAAAGAAACTTTGAAAGAAATTAATTCTATTGGGAAAAGTTGTATTTAACAGAAGTGAAAAATTATAAAATATAATTTTATAAATTATTAAATTATATTAAATTTATGTTGTTTTTTGAATTAATTAACTTAATTGACATTTTATATATCTAACAATAATATTCTTAATATTATTTCATGTATAGTTTTTATATACATAATTGCACAAGTTATATTATTTTAAATATTTTATATATAGATCAATCAATTTTTTTCTTTTCTTTTATTATATGCAACAAATAAGTATAATGATTATATTCGATGATATTATGTAATTACAATACTATGTAACAATAATGTCATTATTAAATCTTATATATATTTATATACAAATAATAATAAACAAATATGTAATAGTAATTATTTTAATAATAATTAAATTTTATTTTGTACAAATAAATAATATACTATTATAATTATAATTTTTTATTATAATTATATACTTTTATATATATTATATACTATTATAATTCTATATTTTAAAGATGCAGTGCATTATTAAAATATATATATATTAAAGTATTAAAAAATAGAAAAATGTTAATAATAAAAGAAAAAAAAGAAACGAAATAAACCAATATAAATAGGTACATATTCAATAAATTGTTTAAAAAGTTTTTCAATTTTGAGCAACTTTCAACAATTTATCATTGTTAACTTTATCTAATTTGATTAATTGTATCTGATTGTATCGATTGATAAGGATAAGAAATCAAAATAAAATGAAACATATATATATATATATATACAATTTATTAATTAAATTAAAAATGAAAAAATGTTTTAATTTTTGCTTATGAGAAGAAAAGAGAAATATAGAATATGAATACGAATCACTAACCAATAATCATATTGTTATATATTTCATGAAATGATATGCATAAAATTTTAGTATTACTTTTATAAGTTATATTATTGATATTGTTGATTCTTGAAAACAATAATGTATTAACCTAAAAATTTCCAATATACAATGTCATTAGTTATTATCTTTTTTACAATTTTTTTTTTAAGTTACAAATAATCATTTATTATGAAGTAAAATTTTTTCATTGCTGAAGTTTATTGATATTATATAGAATTAATATTATTAATTAGAATAATTATATAAGTGCATTTATAAATCAATGTAAAGTATAAAAACTATTTCAAATTACAAATTATTTTTAATAAAATATTAAAAATTATTTGAATATATTAAATATACGATTAAAAATATATTAACGATAATAAATATTACATAAAATAAAATAAAATATTCTGTAATATAAGAAATAATTAGAAATAATTTTTTGTTTGAATTAAAAATATAGAAATAAAATAATAAATAAATTTTTTATAATATATTACATTTTATTTTTATAAAAATACCAACTTTTTTTTAATTATTTTCCATGCAAATATATATATTTATATACTATTCCAAAACCAATACCAATATATAATATATAGACAATTGGTAATTTGGTAATTATTATATTATTTTAATTTTATATTTGATAAAGAACACTGCACATGAGCAGAATATATAAAAAAGATAGTTGTAGTTATAGCTTACTGGCTTTTGTGACGCCATTGATGTCAAGGTCATGTAGAACCAATAGAAATTATTCCTTGTTAAATCTTATTTTTTTAATTTTTGAAATATTTTATACAGAATTTTTTTCAAATATAAAAACTATACATTTATAAATCTATAAATGAAAATTATGCTATTAATAAATTTTTGCTGTAAAAAACATATTGCAAAATTATAACCAAATATTATATGTAAATTGAACATCGGAAGTCGATATTTGTCATACTTGTAATATATTTTTTTAACGTTTGACAATAACTCGTTGTTTGAAAACTCTCTTAATATGATATTATTTATACATGTATATGTGTATATTTATATTGTACTAGTATCGCATGATAACTGAAAATCAATTGTAATTTAATCATAACATTTTCTATACATTTGATTTCAACCATTTCTTGAAATTTTTTATCAAGATACGTTTTTACATAGTTAATTTCTATCAAATTGGATTTTAATTTTTTAAATCTTATAAAATTATTATGGTTCAATTCTTTGTTTACCAATGAATTATTAGATTTTACATATTCGGCATTTATCTTACACACAATCTTGTACTCTGTGTGTGTGTGTGTATGTGTGTGTGTATGGTACGAATATATAGAAAAAAAATAAAAAGAAATATACATATATTCATAATATCGTATCATGTATTATATATATATTCATACATATATATATTCATATATATATATATATATATATATATATATGTATGAATATTTTTATTTAAATATTGTATTTAAATATATCATTTATATAATAATTCTATAGGTGAATAAATTCAATTTAAATTGAACTTAGTTCAATTTAAATGAATTTAAAAACTTAATTGTGTAAAATGATATTTATAAATGAGTATATATAATGTATGACACGAATATATTGTATTACACAAATTTGTGACATATAAATAAGCTATGATATGAAATATATATTATATTTTATTTCATATTATATAATATTTTTTATTCAATAAAAAAAATATTTAAAAAAATTATTAATGCTTATTATTATTATTCATATTTTATTTGAATATTAACAAAAGAATATTTATGGAAGATAAATATAGAGATATTACTAGTATCTAATACGTAAGATAAAAGATTAATAAAATACTATGAATCATTTCATGACAAATATAAAATAAGTGAAAAGTATTTTATAAGAACATGTATAGTTTGTTAAAAAAAATTATTTGATTCTTACAATGACAAGAAGGATAAGATATAATTTTATTTTAAATATTATTTAAAAATTTACTAGAAAACATTATATGCATATTATTCATAACATTAAAAAATAATAAAAGCTATATAATATAAAAATGAAATTTATTATTCTGTTATAATTTGCAATACAAACATACGTACATATATGTATATATCATGCATATTAATATATAACATATTTACATACGAGAGCGCGCACGCACGTATATAATATATAATATAAACTATAGAATTCTCTTTATATGCATTTGTCATCGATAAAGTCGAGAGAAACCGTGCGATCTGCTCGCTCGCTGAAGGGGTGACGGAATCGAACGGACAGGGAGGCTGTGGAAAGTCTCAAGTGGCGCCGAGCAACTCCGATTCTCGGCCGAAAGTGCGCGGTAACGGTCGACGAACAAACACGAGAATATCCGAAGTTGAACTGAGCAGCTTCTACACAACGACCACGAAATGTCTGTTGTAGAGTTCGATCTTCGCGAAACTGATATCGAAATTTGAATACGATATCATCACTGACAGATCAGCGTGATTAATAAGATGTGTTTTATCTCGGTCGACAGCGATAAACATGGTGAAAAGTGATGCGATGAATCGTTCGAAAAGATCAATGTGTTGGTAGTGCGCGATTATGTTTTGTGTGCAATAGTGTGCTACATCTTGAGAAACGTGACATTCGTATACATAGTGTATATGTAGTTATAGAGAAACAAAACAGTGCAAACGTGTAATATACGATGCATGTGTTTAGTATGGATTTCTACATACACGGATATATGTAGTGTATATTAATACAAAAATTTCGTAGAGAGCGGTACGAAATCTAACAAAATATTTTCCCGACTAGTCTCAGCCGTTTCCTTTTCTCTTTTTTTCTCCTTTAGCGTCGCTATCCTCTTTTATCGTGCATCTATTTTTCCCACTTTTGCTAGCTAACATCTCCGTCTTCGTCTAGCCGGTAGTAGCGGCCGTCATCATAGCCGTTGAAAATATGCTTGGTATAGAAGCGTTAGTGGCGTCGCTGTCGTGG
This sequence comes from Apis dorsata, assembly GCF_000469605.1. Taxonomy (NCBI): domain Eukaryota; kingdom Metazoa; phylum Arthropoda; class Insecta; order Hymenoptera; family Apidae; genus Apis; species Apis dorsata. Next base: position 25,465 of record NW_006263484.1, read on the forward strand.
TTGGTATTGGTTCTGGCGTCGGTGCTGCTGGTGGTGCTGGTTTTGGTATTGAGAATGGTGTAGCGCGGGTGTGCGCGCGCGGTGCTGTTTCGACGGCATATAGTGCGGACGGTGGCTTTAGACTTGAAGCTGCGGAAGAAAGGCCGCGAGCTCGATCGTGTTCCAATGGCCTGATACACATTACCAGACGCGTATATGAAGCTACACTGCCCTGAATCGTCGAGTGAGTAATAATTATCACATTATGATTGGATTTCCGATTGGATCGTTGTACAATTTACAAATGCGATCATCGACTAAAATTAATCCAAGAGAATCTTTTGTTGTTTTGTTTCCGCCTGTTTATTCTTTTATCTTTTACTCATTTCATTGCACGCGAATGTTATCCGTTATATTAAATTATCCGTTTATTACTGGTGACAAAATTCCTTGAATTTTCACGCGTATATCACGCGTTCTATGTCAAGGACATATATCATCGTCTCTTTCAACAATTCTTTTTCTCATATTTATCAAGAAATATTATCGGTGTAATAGAAATTTATATATATACTTTTAACATTTATTTCTCTTTCTCTATTATCTTTTGTTCTATGATAAAATCGATTGACTAGTTTAACATTGATTAATCAATGAAATTATGAAATCGAATAAACGATAAATTAATAGAAAAGTGATTTTCGAAAAGTGTCAGATCTGTATCGGATATCAGATAAGTGTATCGTGTGATAAACTTTTCTTCTATTAGTTTTTCTTTCGTGAGAAAAAGTGAAAAATGAATATCGTACGAAGAAGCTGCAATAAATATCGACCACGTATTCCAACGATGAACGAAAGCTTAAAGAAAGTGAACCGGGTCACGACGCAGTTTCTCGACGCGCATTTCCAAAATAGATAAAACATGGAAAAATGTTAACCAAATGTGTTAATTGAAAACTGTTAACAGCAAAAATTAAATTGATATTAAATTTTTATTAATCTTTCTTTCGAATATATAACATATACATATATATAATATATATATATATATATTACATACATATGTATGGTTATTTCAAAACTTGGTGCCGTTATAAATTTATACTCGAGATTTCTCGTAAATACGATTTTAAGATTGAATACAATTTCGCTTTCAGCGGAATCATTGTTGGCGTGTATGTATTTATAGTATCGCCATTGCTATAGTAACGATTCAATGAAAATGAAACGATTCGAATATATAAATCTTTTAATTATCGTTTTATTAGCGCGTATTATTTATAAAATTTTATCAAATAATATAATAAAATGCAAACATCGAAGAGATATTGATTTCATATAATTAAAATATTATTAGTTCATATGGCAAAATTAGTTGTATTTATATCCTTATTTTGATTTTATATTTACATTTTAGTTTATAAGTTTTTATATTTAAAATACGAATGACGATGTCTATAAATGATTAACATGTAGATAATAAATAGGAATTTCATGAACACATCAATTAATAAAAATGTCATGTTTTAATTTCATTTTGATGATTTTTATTGATAAATATACGTATATGTATCATTATATGTTTATATCGTTAGTCACGAAAGTATCCAACCACGGATTTTTTATATATATATAAATGTATAACAAAAAAGAAGACAACTCTACATTTACTTTTATAATATTTATATAATAAATATTTATCAATTTACCTGGTATAATTTAATTGATTTTACATTTTTTATTTCATAATCATAACGTAATAGCGAAGAAATAATAAGGAAAAAATAAATACGTTAGAAATTGAATAGAAAATATTCAAATAGCGAAATATCTATTATTATGATGAATTATACGCATGAAAGATTCATATAAACACATTTTTAAACAAAAAGTACAAATTTCTAGGAACACGAATAAATCAATCATATAATGCGTGTAACTTATGAAATGGAAATTGTTTAAGTTATCAGATAATCACAGTGATCGTAATGATATCGAATTATACATTGTCATTATAACTATATAAGAAAATTGGAATTTATTGTGGAAAATACGAATAAAATGTTGTGGAAATGTTTTTAAAGATAATTTAATACTAAGTAAATCGATTATACGCATATATTTTTTAATTACAATATTAAGGCAGATATAAATAAAAAATTATTATATAAGAATATGTATACGTATGTTGGGAAATTGTGTACATTCTATACATTAAAGTAAGAAAGTTCATTCGAATAGTTCAGATTATAAAAACATTTTCTCGGTCATAAGATTCGAATTGTATCGACATAGAATAAAATATAAGAATAAAATAAAACTTGAAAATAGAATACAGAAACATTCTATTACTTACGAATGTAAAAATTTTGATTCGCTTCTTAATCATATTCTTATAGATCATAATTTACATTCACGATATATTTTTATTACATAGAACCAAATCCACACGTATATTATATTTTTAGAATCATTCTTTACTTATTATTATTATGATAAACATTGACACATGCACGCGCGCGCACACACACAAAAGTGAAGACTATCCATTGGATTTTTAAAAATGATCATCCTATGAATTGGATTTGTAATGTTTCATAATATATTACCAATTTGACAAAATTTTTTAATCAAAAAATTTGAGTAAATGATAAGAGATATCGGACATTATCGATGAATTATTTTATGCGTATTAATTGATCTTCTTTTCTAAAACTAGATTTATATTTATTATATTATATTTTATATATTTTTATTACGTATTCTCGTCGGTATTGTTGTCAAATGATATATTGTACGCTATAACGATTTATAATTTAATAATTTTATTTTATATTATTATATATGAAAATGAAGAATATAAACGAATACATAAAAAAGACTCGAAATCGATTTTCTCTATGATAGAAATGTAGTCGATATGACGAGGACGCATATTTAAAGACGAGGATACGTAATAAGATTTAAATAGAGTCAGGTTTAAATTTATAATATCCATATTGTTTTTATTGTTTTTATTTGTAATTTTAAACAAGTTTATAGATAAAAACGAAAAGTGAAAAGATTAATTTATTATAAAAATTTCAGTGGGCGTGCGGGGGTGACTGGAGTGATGGGATGGGGCTAGAGCCCCATGGAGTTCGGGTAGACCCGTCTCCGGCCCAACTCCCCAGCCCCCTCCGCCATCGATATCGTCACAGCTCCTGCCAGCGTCGCAGAGGGCCGCCTCGATCGCGATGGAGGCCTCTAATAATCAACAACAGAAAAAGGAGCCAAGCGTTCACAGGCCTTGCGCCTTCGACAAGGTATATAAATTTCTTCTTTTTCTATTTAATGTTACACACGGAACGCAAATGATCTAAAAATTAATCGTTCGTTGAACTGTTAATCTTGTAATATTTATCGATAAGAATTAATCGTTTTTTTATAATTCAATTCCACGTGTTCGAGGTCCATTTTATTTTTTATTATATCGAATAAATAAATATATTATTTATTTATTCGAAAATAAGAAGAATTCAGCGATCTGTATAGTATGATAATCATTGAATATCATGGTGAAAAATGATAAATTAATGAGATCGTAAGAAATGAACGCGAACTATATTAAACTCTACGTTATTGTATTATGTATGTACTCGTAGGATCGTTCAATTTTTGATGGATCAAACGTAAATATCTGGTATGGAAAAAAATTTCAATATTAAGAAAATTGTTTAGCCAAAGATATACAAGTAATAATGAAAAAGGTGAGAAGAGAGAGAGAAAAAAGAAAAGTATTTCGTTTCCTGGAATCGTTAATGAAATTATTTTATGACATATAAAAATTAATACGATGTATAATTTAATAAAATTACACGTGTATTTTAATGGGAAACAATTTTATTGAAATCGAGAATAACATCGTATATTTATTGTTATTACGATCAAAAAAATCAAATCAATTTAACGAGATGAAAAAAATGTTCTATTTCACGAGCCAAAAGATATATCCTTTTTTAAATGACAAGAAAATGGAAGAGGATATATTTAAAATATTTGCGAAGAATATTGAATAATCGCGAGAGAATTTTATATAAATTTGATATAAATTCCTTTAATATTATTTAAAAGAAATATAAAAAAAATACATCGAGATATATATCTCTCTGCGAGTCAAGTGGCAATTAATCTCGAATTTTTCGTCAATATGTATGGATCTTGACTTGGTAGATAGCAATGTGTGTGATTGTAGCTTCCTTTTCAAGATGTAGCGAGTGTATATCAAGCTCGAGTTGATTGGCATCGATAAAGTCGTATGTAGTTTTGATGTCCTGGATTGTTCCATGTTGGCGGAGCGCGTGCGTATTGTGAGAAATCCTAGTGATAGGCGTAATGAACTCGGCATAATGATTGCTGTTAGATTCGTCGATATTTTATATAGTTGTACGATGATTTTAGGAGAGGGATTACGAAATTCGTCCATTTTCCATTCATAATAATCGCTGTTGATTTCATTTCGACATCGATCCTATTTTTGCCGATCTTCTATTCTTCTTTGCTCTTTCTTTCCTAATTGATTTTTTTTTTATTTAATGCTACGAGAATCGCGTGATCCACTCCTATATCATACAATTGAAGACATAGAAGAAGCTGCATCGAGTAATCTTTTCTCAAATTTCGATACTCGACGATGAACGCTGAGCAACCGAACAACGATAGGAGGATATATTCGTATCAGATTCACGATACGATGGATATCTATGATACTATTTATGGAAGAATATTCAGGGAAAAATTTTGTCGCGAGATTAGAATTTCGCAATATTTCTTGGATCAAGAATTTCTATTTCTTGCGGTGGGGCAAGTATCGATGATTCGAGTGATTAGAAATAGCTTGAATGAAACGTATCGTATGCGTGTTTTATTAGCTTGTAAAGAAAGAAGAGGAGGAGGAAGAAGAAGAAGAAGAAGAAGAAGAAAAGCGGGAAAGAATGGAAAAGATTTTTTGGTAAAATTAAAAAGAATGTAATTAAAATGAATAACCGAAGCGTAGGATGATCGATCGATCGACTATGTTTATTACAGATGGAGGGGCTGGTGCGGGAGATGCAAGACCCTGAGAACGGGGTACCCGTGCGCAGCCAAAAACAATTTCTCACCTCAATTCCTTCGGCTTTCATGGGTGAGTGCCATCGGTACCTGCGTTGTGGAGTAAGCGTAAGCGGCCATCACGGCCAGGACACTACAGTAGGCTGCCTGCGTGTTGCAGGTTACGATCTCATCGAGTGGCTGATGGAGCGGCTTTCCATCGAGGAATCAGGTATGAGATTCGTATATATACAGATATCTAAATAATATCGTATATGCCCGAGTTTCCGCAGTGCTTTGATGACCCACGCATCGTTTTTCGTCTCGCCGACCATCGATAATGGATCACGTGTTTCTTCTCTCATTGCATTTTTTTTTTTTTTTTTTTTTTTTACGTTTAACCATTGTGCCTGTGTTATGCTCGATCGAAAACTGTTAGGCGAATATTTGTTCGAATGATATTGGAACGTCTTTCACACGGGTATTCGGTTTTCGCTCCTTTTTTTTTTTTTTTTTTTTTTTATCCTTTCACTTTTCGTTTCTCTTTTTTCTCTATTTTATCCTTCGTCTCTTTCGATTTCTTTCTTTTTCGTTTGCATCGCGCTAATTTAGCTTTTTATCACGTACGAATTTGATATTCGAGTGCATCGTGTATAATATAGCTATCAACGCTTGTTTATTGTTAGTCGAATAATTTTACCGATTTTTCGATATATAATATCTCGAGCTATTTTCAACAAAACAGAAAAATTGAATAATAAATATTTCAACATTGTTGAATTTGATTTTGATATTCTGCGATCGAAATCATTCTTTGCGCTTCTTCATTTTTTTTCTCCTCTTTTTTTTTTTTTTTTTTTTTTTTTTTTTTTTTTTTTTTTTTTNNNNAACATTTTTTTTTTATATTCGATAGATTCAAATGTTTTTAAATTTTTATTATTTTTAACTTTGTGTTATTATTCGCTTATTGTCTTACGCTTAATACATATCTACATTTATTATTCGAAATTAAATATTTTTGCTTCGATTTTTTGTTTTTATCACGATAAAGGAGCATAATTGTATTTAAAAATTTTTTTTCGTAAAATTCCAACGTTGGAGTTAATCGTCGGAAGAAATATAAAAACGAAGAGACAGAATGCAAAAAATTAGTTTTTCATTACCTATAAAAAAAAATCTGTAAATTTTTTACGTATGTACACAATTTACCTATGTGTAATGCATTCGTCGTGAGTACAGATATGTGGATGCGATAATGCTCGAGTAAAATACGAATTTTGAAAATACGAAAAATATATACAGGTAATACGTATGCATTTCGCGTTTCATCGAAAATGTCGTGTTAACCGTTTAGTCGATGTATCCTACGATATATATATGCATTTCCCTTTTTGAAGCATGCGACGAGATAAAGTCTCGATTTTATATCTCCAAGTAGAAATTTAATCGTAATGATATTGCGGTATACATATGTATATAATATTATATAATGTATATAATATTATATATATATTATACTTTAATATTTAATCGGTGTAAAATCTTAGATAAACTCGTAGAAAAGTAGCCTCGATTTTAACGATTTTATCGATTTTAACGATTTTATCGAATCAAATAAAAGAATATCGTGTTTCGAGCAATTTTTTTTTTTTTTTTTAAGACATAATCGGTGGGATCGGATTTCGAGAAATACATATACATATATATTTGCGATAAATTATTATCGATGACAATTTTCGATCGGATTATCGATCGTCGGATCAAATAGATTTGATCTAAATCTGATTCTTATCCTTGATTTACTCAATTTATATAAATTGAAACAGTTGAACGTAACTTACATTTACGTTTATATTATATTATATTATATTATATCTATTTTATATATCGTTTGGACTTTCTTTGTCTTTCATCTTTTTACCGATATTTTACTAACATCGTTGTATAACGAGGCACGACGTCTTTTAATTGATAAATGTAATTTATGTCCCCCAAACTGTTCGTTATTCGAAAAATAAATGTGAATATTTCAAATATTATAATTAACTTGCTTTATTTCGAGGAGGAGATAGTTTTATAAATGTAAAATGGATGGTATATAACGATTAAATTCATGAAAAGCAATTTAGATTATAGAAACGGAGATGCGATATTTTCTAAATGTGTAACAACGACAATTTGGAAGATAATTGCATTTATATAGATGAAAACGAGTGATGCCGGAATGTAATGAACGCGTAACTTGACTCACCTATTGCAAATATACTACACGTAAAAGTTTTTATTGCATAGTTTATTTTTTTATTTATTTATTTATTTATTTTTTTCTTTTAGAGATCTGATAATCGAGCAATTGAGCCGATATAATATTAAGGCATAAAAACTATGTTGATTTTTTGTGAAATATCTTCCCATCCGTAAGATAAGAGCTTTGTTCTTTACGCTATATATATATGCTCGTATGTAGTAGTTGAATGCCTGTCCGCTTTCAATCGTTTAGCTTTGTATTCGAATTCGTTGACAAGCTACATCATTGTCGCGACCGATTATTTCGCCATTCACGATAATTCTTTGTCGCTTTTCTCAGCAAAATTTATTTTTACTCGAAAATCGCTTCTTCTTCGCAGGCTTCTTTCGATGTTTCTTTAGCTTTTTGTATGTAGTTAAATTGATTTTGTAGAATGCTTGAAAAATCAAAAGCAAAAATTTCGCTTCTTTCTTTCACTGTTAATCATATTGTACGTATATATATATATATATATATATATATATATATGTGCGAGCGTGCGTG